>NW_027112705.1:6206-7469 GCF_000696795.3 Halyomorpha halys | reverse complement strand
AAGGGTTATACAACAAGTTGCTGAGAAAATCCGCTAGGGACTCTTATGCATTTAACGTTTAACATGACTTCAAATAGGGCTGCTCACAATCCTATAGTTATAACATTTAACAAGGTAAAACATATAACATTTAACACAACATCATGAATACCCCTATTATATTGTAGAAAGATAGTCCGGGTATCAATAAAAGTATCAAAATTGTATAAAAAAAAAGTATTTATTGGTAACCAACGTTTCGGCAAACTTTGCAGGACTTCGTCAGGGTTATCAGATTGAAACAAAGATAACAACAATTTGGTTGACCGCCACCCAGACTATCTTCCTACAATCTACTTCATACTGTTAACTATCTTCTTCCAATTAGAGCTGTGTCATAAATTTATTAAAATACTATCTATTAGCGGCTAAAAATATACTGTAGGTCTAGTGGTAAGGCACTGTGCTACTAACTCCAATGATTCGGGTTCGAATCCGGCAATGACGGATAATTATTTATTCTGTTACTGTAGCCGTGAGTAAATTCTGTGGACTCTGGAGCTCTTTCGGGTCCTACCCAGGTTGAGAAAAATGTAGCGGTTGATCTTGAATAAAATCACCTCCTTGAACGACCATTGTTCTAAGTGCTTCCTTACAAAGTACTGACCCCCTGACATGAGTCGTAGCAGTTCAGATTACTATTATTATTAAGGTTATATATTTTAAAATTCTTCAATACGGTTTAAATACTTTGTTTCAAATATTGTCAATTAAATAAAGCTGTTTATGATATGTTATGATTTGACAACACAAATATAAAGACATTATAGATTTAGGTAGTTAATTTACAAGTATCTAATATTAATTCTGGAAAGAAAGTTGAAGTTATAGGTTATGTAGTACTGTGTGTATGATTTTTATTATATACTACTTACTTTGCATATTTTTATATTTATATCACGTTATATCTGTCACCCCAGTGAATATGTGGTTAAGTCGGATTTTGGTCAAAATGAGTTAAGTGGTCTAAGAGAATCACAGAGGCAACATCTTCATTGTGCATAAGTGTCTAAGTCAGTCAACGTTTTAAAACAGAGTTATTGCGATGTGTTTTTTCAACGGTCGGTGAACAAGTAGTTAACTCTATTATCTAATTAGTGATAAGACATATCAAATTGGTGTAAAACAAGTAACAAGTTACCAACGTTTTGGTAGTATTGACGAAATTTCGATGATTTGCCACAAACACTTGATTTTACATAAATGTTCAAACTTTAAAAGTTG
>NW_027112705.1:2146-2796 GCF_000696795.3 Halyomorpha halys | reverse complement strand
TTTTTTTTTTTATTAAATTTTGTTTTCTTAAATCAACAAATATACTTTGATTCATGTAAAAATCAAACAAATAATGTCAGAAAAATTAAAAATCGGTTCTGACCTAATGCAAGGAAGCATGAGGTTCTTTTTGGTCCAAGGTGAACAAATGAAATGAAGACAATACTTGGTGATACACAACCTCTACCGCCAATTCTCAAAAATCATCGTGAACAATCCATCATAACCCGACTCAGGATCGTACATACAAGATTAATAAACAAGCACCTTCTTGAAAGAAATCCTTCACCGATATGTTATAGTTGTAAATATACCCTGACGATGGAGCATATCCTGGAACACTGTTCGCGTATCATCAAGAACGTCTTTTGCCTCCGGAGACAGACAACGTCAAGTCTTACTGCCAGAAAATTGGAAGAACTTGTTTAAGTTTCTAAAGGACAACAACCTGTACCGAGAAAATGTAACCGCGAAATCTAGAATACGGTGCCTCTAAGCATGGATTGTATACGGCACCTTAAAATTCAGAAAATAAATAAATAAAAATTAATATTTAGCTATATATTTAATGTTATGAGCTAAATTATTCCCAGCGAAATTACGAAAAATGAAATTTAAGTTCAAAAAATTTTTAAATTAGGTTAGCCTAA
>NW_027112705.1:0-720 GCF_000696795.3 Halyomorpha halys | reverse complement strand
GTTGATCGGGTGAATTAAAAAATTGTGAAATGGTGAAATTGGAGGAGCAGAAATGAGAAAGAAAAATAGGAATGAATTGTAATATTTGTATTTGTTGTACAGACCGAAATTGATTGTAAAAGGAAATTGTATGGAAAAAATTGTTTATTATATCTTATTATTATATCTCTTTATATCTGATTATACCATGTATGTGTAATTTATATATGTACGATTGCGGATTGATAAGTATGCTGTGTGAAATAGCAACCTGATGTATTTAGGCAGCATAGATAAATAAAATATTTCTCTTGTCTCTAATACTAGCCGACCCGGCAATGCATTGCTACCAATAGCATATATATAATTAATAATAATAAATATAATATAATTCATATGTAAGTTTTTTACCTATTGTTTGGGTTGTAAAATAAGTTCGTAGCGTTTTTCAATACTTCAATTTAATCCTCTCTGTGTTTATAAAATCATGTTTACTTGCTCAATGATGTTTAAAAAAAGGATTAGTTAAGGTGCTTTTATGCATCAGTTTCAACCGAGATTCCTTATCTTTAAGTGTTATTTTTTTTAAAAAAGGATTTAACATCCCATTCGTTGCAGATTTGACCCAATAAAGATATGCGTCTTCTTATTTCAAACTCCTTAACCATCCTAACCCATTAATTCTTAATCTTTCATCCTTAACAATCCCTGATAATCCTCCGAGGCGTCTGAAAAGAAGAT
>NW_027112704.1:0-5900 GCF_000696795.3 Halyomorpha halys | reverse complement strand
ACGAATGGGATGTTAAGGTCTTTATGAATGAGTTTATTTGTGATGTAATAAGGAGTATCAAGGATTTTACGTAGGATTTTGGATTGTAACGATTGGATGCAGGAAGAATTTGATGGTTTGGTAGAGCCCCAGAGCTCAATTCCATATGTCCAAATTGGTCTGATTATTGTAGTGTATACTAATTTTTTGTAATGAATGGGAAGTTTAGAAACTAAAATTTAATGTTGGAATAAGTAATGATTAATCATATCAGTATCGTCTTTGTTTCATATAGCGGGCTTTGTTGACTAGTGATCGCATTGCTTCTCACTTCTGTTTCATTGTCATTTCTTCCCCTCTTTCCAGCCTGGCTCTGGTTAAGCCGAAGCTTTCACATTCTCCCAACCATTAGTACAAATTAATGGGACAAAAAATGGTTGCTTCCCACTTAGGGTACCCTAGTTTGTCTGAATGCATTCTACCAGGGCAAGGTATGTCTTCACTTGTTTGAAGTGTTGACTGTATAATTGATATATATTATGAAAATGAATTTAAAGTAATTTAAATTATAATTAAGGGTGTGATCCTTAAGTAAGGATATTCACCATAAATAATGATTTAAAGTGGGCTAACATGAGATTTCTATCCATTTCAATTGTTTTGCACCACAAATACGTGATTGGTTTCGTCTTCTCTGAAGGTATTTCATGCGCATAATGAATTCAAACATACTTCCGACTTTCAAGCCAGACTCTTTTGACAATAGTATTACTGGGCATTATGTTAAATTGCAGATTAGCTGTTTCGATATTGGGTTTGAAGGGCTTCTCTTCCAGGTGATTATCGTTCATGATAATACTATTTTTACCTCCTACCTTAATCCTACACATCTTACTTCGCAAATATTCACGATCAAAATGTTACATAAGTACTTAACAAATGGATTCCTGTAACGAAGTCTTGGTGTGTGGAGAAATATATTGTTACAAGATTAGGAGAACATTTAACAACTTCAGTAGCAAATGTGCTACTGCTCACCACTTACTACTTACACTAATTGTCTGCTTGCTGTTAGTTAGTGATAGTTTTATTTTATGGTCATAAGATTGAAAGGTTTTCAAATATGCTAATAGTGAAGCATAAGGAAGTGAAAAAATGTGAAGTTGCATGTTTTCCTAATCTTGGTATGACGCTAGATATTTTTGTGGAAATAAGAACTTAAATCAGTTAGATAAAAAAATGTACACAATTAGATTGTGAATATAGGTGAGGAAATACGGATGGGTTGTAAGAAAAAGAATTACGATGAACGTTTACCTCACAAAAGCGAAGCACTTCAAGCAGTTATTGAAAGAGCAAAGTTTAACACAATACAAAGTAATAGTATCACCAAATGAAAGTCGAGTATATATTCTATTTAATTAAATAGTCATAGAAGATATAAGCAATCATTTATTTGTGATAAAAAGCAATAGATATCCACAGAAATGTCCAAAAGCAATGTTGGATCGGAACTGTGTGACAATGTTGGTCCTCTTAGTTCCTAAATCATTTTGGTCCCATTTAAATCACTACCGATAATATGGACAATTTTTCTGAACGCGATGACAATGGCAGTGTCAACTATAGGTAGAGTGTAAAACCAGTTTCTACTGCAGAATTTATATTTTTGGTATAAATCGTAGTATCATAGTATCTTATTAAGAGAATATTATGATATGTTCACTTCTTCATACACTTAATGTGAAGTGTGAAAGAGTTCTTTAAAATGCGTAAAATTATTTATTAGAAAAAACAACAATATGCTTTTCAACGAACTGATTTTTATCTCCTAATTATATATACTTGTACATAAAATAGTAGATTAAATTATTAGTAATAATTAATCTTCATAACTTGATCGAGAGGATCATCCAATAAAGAGGAAATTTATTTAGAATGTTTTCAATAGGAACCAAACAAATAGTGGAGAAACATTGGATAAAGTCATCACATCGATCTAAGCATTTCAAAATTAGCATTTAAATGAGCCTCACATAACTAATGGAATATCAACAGTTCAGTTTGCTTCGTCTAAACACAAACAAAACTCATAAAAATAGATTAAATGTATGGTATATAAGACGTTACAATTAATAAAAATAATCGGGACGTTAATTAATAGTTTAATAACATTTCAATAATAATAAATAATACGGGTTTTTTCCTTTTATCCATAATCGTGATTCAGTGACAAAAAGGATCTCGTGTTCTATTGTGTTTAAGAGACACGCCCAAGTCCTACTGCCACTGTCGTAAAGAAAATAAGGATAAATGTAAAATTATTTCAATTTCAGTAAAAGATAGTCAGGGGTGCGGTCAGTAGAGTAATATTAAAAACAAACAAATTAAACTTATCTTATTTTGTCGATGTTTTGGCCTAAATTTCAAGCCTTCATCAGGGCTGAAAACAAAATACAAGTTGACAACCATAATATAAACAACAGTATGACTAGGCACAAATAAACTAATAAAATATAATATTCCAGGGGAAAGAATTCATACAAATGATAATAAACATTTAAAACATTAGAAAATTAAAAATAATTTAAAATCAAACAGTGCTCTATGTAAATAATGAACATCGAAATTAACAAAATTATTTCAGTCTTACTACTGAACCCTTTTTGACTCATATAATTTCTTTATTTTATTATTTTTATTTATATGTTTTCACGATTATCACCTTCTTTTAGTATCTTTTGCTATCTTTTTGTTATAATTTTTCTTTGTTTTTTCGCTCTACTAAGTCTGTTATCTCATTTTTGTCTTAAGCCCTGATGAGGGCTTAAAATTCAGCCTGAGACTTCTGCACAAAATAAAATGTTTCATTTATCAGTGTTTATTATTACTCTACCGACCGCATCCTTACCATATTTTCCTCACTTCGAATCTGTGGTCAAATAAGCACATCATTAATTAATTTCATTTCGCCTCCCAGTTTTGCAAAACAAGGGTAGGAATTAAGAAATGGTGAGAAGGTGAAATACAGTCAGCTCTAGAGGTTATCTGGTAGTTAGTGAAGCCCGTACCGCATTTATAAAAACATAATTAATATTATGCGAATTTTTTTTTTTTTATTGATTACATATAATTGAAGTATTGGTATTATTAGAATAAAAATTAAATCAGTTTCTAAATTTTTTAGGCATTTTTTATTAACATTTTTATATTGCTAAGCTTCAAAGAAAATATAGGTCTTGTTTCATAATGAAAATTATTAGTATTAGCTCATAAATATCTGTACAGAATCTATACTTCTTATTTCATTATTTTATTAATTGATATTATATAAGTTAGAAAGTATAAGTAGGCATTGCACAATTCAGCGAAATTGTATCTAGTACATACTAAAAGAATGGAAGTATTAATTTGTACTTCATTTAATAATGAAACAGTGCCCTGGAAGACACTTTACTGCCTGAAGCCATTTCCAGTGTCGCTAATGGAATTTTTAAGTACCCATCTGAAGGTTTCATGCTCAGTAAAGTAATTAATGATATTTTCAGAAATTTCTGGATTAGGTTCAGAGATGTTTTTGATTTCATATTAAACCATTAATTGAAATTGAAAATTCTGTTTAACTGACTGGATATGTCTCAATAGACTTTATATGGGTCATTCCCCGAATTTGTTGCTATTTAGTTATCTAAATGAGTTGAAATTCTTTTGAACATTTAAAAAAAGAAATTAATATTTTACTGCCTTTAGTGAATGCTTTTTAATAATATACTGTAGAAGTTGCAAAGTCTTATTCCAGGGAGAACCATATTTTTCTGAGGAATAATACAACGGAATAGAGCGGCTAATCACTGTATTATTCATTCAAATAGAAAATATTTATTCAGATATAGTTCGAAATTCGGAAAAAAATACTTGCAGCGTTCTAACTGTTATTACATTCCGATAATAAAACCCAACATAGAACATGATATTCAACGCCATATTTCGAATATTTCATACAAACAAACATGTAATATTTTAGCATAGAAGCGAACTGACTTTATTGTGTAAAACACTTCCATGACTTCAAGAAACAAAAAATTACTAGGAAAAATACCTAAGGAGCAAGCAGACTCGTTCCAACAACTACTTTTTCACTTCACACTTTGACTACGAAATTAAAATAAAATTCTTCTCTTTTTTATAAAAAAAAAAAATTAGAGCTTGAAAAAACAGTAATAATGTCTTGTGTATTAAATTTGCAAATATTACTGTCCTGAATTACTAGTTGAGAACCCCACTTGTCAATGTCTTGGGGACGTAATAATAAATATTGGAAGAAAATGATATTTTTGTCTCTCCATTTCTATTCAGGCCACTCCCTGGCCCCCTAAGAATTTTCATTGAGGCAAAAGAGTAACCGCCTATGGAGAGACAAATCAACCCTTATTCACCTTAACACTTAGCTTCACAAAAAAATGAAGATAAACATACACGTAAGAGGTTCAGAAATACTACGCAACTATGTAATATACTTTTGCTCCTATATGTTTTAATCTATTCAGCTTGAAGATTTATCGATTTAAGCAACTGGGATTGACGTAATAAATGTTTGGTAACAAAGGATCAAGGGAAACTTCTGAACAACCATTAATTTACATAAGAACCATATTACATTGCTAAGCTGTAATAGAAAAACGATGGATTCAGTTTATAAACTCGCGGTTTAAAATTAGTTGCATGAGATACATATTTTATTCATACTATTTCCTAGTCTCTCATCTGTCCTGGGAGGGGGGAGTCAACACTACAGATAACCATCCTATTTTAACCATAGAATCGGCTCCGCTGCAGATCCAATTAATGTGTGACGCCTTTACTCCCTCGGCTACAAACAACCCTTTCTAATCCCTTCTCATTTATGTATAATATATAACTGAGGATGTTACCAGATATCGCTCGTATGTAACATGCATTTATGTTAACTTGAGCTCTCCATAAAGTATTATATAGTTTCAAAAAAAAAATTTAAAAATAAGTTAGAAATGAGAGAGAATTTGATAGTTTATTTATATCATTCATATTTTCCTGTAAATCTACAGGAATAATGTTCATCGATTATTTATTTCACAACACCTAAATTTTATAAATGAAATCTAGAGTGTGCGTTAAAAATAATTTAATTGAAAAAAAGAAACGAAATAGTTTGCGTTTTATAGCCTATAGAACATTTTGAAGTTCATTTAATCTACTCTGAATGTCAAACATTTTGGAGGAAGGTATCAAAAGCTTATATAGCTTCTAAGAAACTTAATCTTTATCTATAATTTCTAGATTACAATAAAATAAATTTATTAAATATAAAAATAAATAATTCTATAACAATAATAAATTATCCCATGACCGTTGACTGTGTATGTCTAGACTGTTTACATTATATATATATAAATACTTTTTTATATATAAATAATATAAATATACAAATAATATCATTCAGATATTCCTGTAAATCAACGGGAATAATATTACATCGATTATTTATTTCACAACACCTAAATTTTATAAATGAAATATAGAGTGTGCGTTAAAAATAATTTAATTGAAAAAATAGACGAAGTAGATTGCGTTTTATAGCCAATAGAACATTTGGAAGTTCATTTAATCTACTCTGAATGTCAAATATTTTGGAGGAAGGTATCAAAAGCTTATATAGCTTCTAAGAAACTTAATCTTAATTTCTAGATTACAATAAAATAAATTTATTAAATAAAAAAAAAAAAAAATTCTATAACAATAATAAACTATCCCATGACCGTTGACTGTGTATGTCTAGACTGTTTACATTATATATATAAATACTTTTTTTTCTTCTTTTTAGACTGTTTATATTATATATATAAATACTTTTTTTTCTTCTTTTTAGACTGTTTATATTATAT
>NW_027112703.1:4374-4817 GCF_000696795.3 Halyomorpha halys | reverse complement strand
AAATCTTTATAGGAAATTGAATTCTGAAACAATTTTGTTCTTTAGGTCAGTTCAATATCCTGCACTGTCTCGATATAGCTTGTAAAATACTGTTAAAAATTGTTAATGGTTTTTCATGATTGCCTTTTAAGAAATGTAAGATAAAAAAAGTACCTGATACTAATTAAAATTTTATTTTTTAGAAATCCCTCAGTTAGATCCTCAGGAGAATGATAGAAAAATTTACAATACCCTCAAAAGATAAACGCATGCTACATAAATGATCTGGCAAAACTCAAACTGAATTCTAAAAATCCTAGAGGTTAAGGGGGTAGAAATGTATAATAATTGGAACACAATCCAATATCCAATAATAATGGGATATTCTATATAAAAAAAAACAACTATTTCATTGAAGGAATAAACCAACCTTTATTTCCTGATATAATACTTTGATAAAAAAA
>NW_027112703.1:0-839 GCF_000696795.3 Halyomorpha halys | reverse complement strand
ATGAAATAAATAACTAAAACAAGGAAGAGTAGTTTTTCATTCATAAGTTCTAAAGTTCTAATTATACAGAGTTCTAATATTATAGAGGCAACAATTATAGAAAATAAATGATAAAAAGATTAAAAAAAGTATTCAAGTAAATAAAGAACAATGAAATGTGTGGAAGAAAATATAAATGATAAGTAATGGAATCAACATAATAATATATGTAAGTAATGTAAGAAAAAACAATTCAAATCAACATAATGATATGTATGAAAGAAAACAATATATATGATACAATGGGCAAGAAAGGATAGGGAATATATATTACAAATAAGGGTTGCTATCAAGAAATAAGTGGTACATTGTTGCATCCCTTTCTTTTCATTATTTCTCCAAGTAGAACAGACAAGTAACTTAGTTTGAAAAATATTTGTACTTCTAAAACGTTTCTAATTATAATAAATTTAAAGAATTATTTATTTATTCTTCTATAACTTATTTTTTGAAAGTAAGAATCAGACAATAGTAGTGGATAATTTAAAAAATCCAATAAAAAATATTAATCTGGATTATCTCTCTAGGAAGTCTGGTGAGTCAATTTTTTGAGGTTTATTACTTTCATCATTTTCAATAAATTATTATTTATTTATTCATTAACATTGTACAACGTTTCGGGACACACCGTCCCATATTCATGCACTACAAAAACCTCATGATTTCATATGGGAAATCATATCCTCCATTTTTGCATCTTCACTTCTCTGTGGCACAGCTATCAATCAGATTGATAGCTGTGCCACAGAGAAGTATGAATATGGGACGGTGTGTCCCGAAACGTTGTACAATGTTAATGA
>NW_027112702.1:542244-545096 GCF_000696795.3 Halyomorpha halys | reverse complement strand
TAAATTATTTTATGAGTTTTATTTTATTATATTGTTTGTATATTTATTGTATTTAATTGTATATACTCATATTTAACATATTTGAGCCCGAAACATAAGCGGCCTATATATTTCTTTATTATTATTAATTTAAATTTAATTTTTTACCTTTATTTTCTGTGAGTACTATTATCATCATTTACATTTTTTACCTTCTGTTTCTATAAATATCTGAACACTCATATTGAGTGTTCATATTTGATGTATTACACTAATAGTAATGTACATAATCTCTCGTAGATTGCATTAATGTTCTTCAATAAATATAACATCAAAAATAAAAATGTTGTGTAAGATTTTTCGCTTTTGAATTAGCCTGACCAAATATAAACACACAGATCATTTCATAAAACTAGGGACCTCAAAACACGTATTTTCGTCGAAAATTCCAATTCGAAATTTTGCAGGATCACAGTATTCCATATATAGCTAGGCGAAAATAAAAATGTTTTGTCAAAACATACAGCTTGTAAATAATATTTCTATTGTTTTAAAAACAGAAGACCACTATGAACATAACTGTCTCTTGGTCACATGACCAAGATTCAAAGTTGGATTTATTATTATGCCAGATTCTTTTGTAATATACAGACAGTTTTGACATAGAAATCCTGTTTTGAAGTCTTCACTAGCCCAATTATCACTATATCTTTTTTATACTATTGCAGTGAGATGTACTGTTTCTGATCTGTATTAACATAATTATAGAATTTTCAGTCTTCCTGGCGCATCATGGCCCAATTCAAGTTGTTGAATAGTTATTTATTCACTAACATATGAGACACTTTTAAATTTTGTTATGTTATAAAATGTTTTTATAATAACCTTACAATGTTGTTTGTATCTTTTGCGTTTTCACTTTCTTCAGTTTATTAAAATTAGATATTACGTCATTTAAAGATTTGTATTTAGTATTTTATAATAAGTCTTTAGTAGCAGTGAATAACTGTATATAATAATACTATATATTAATATAATAATTATGTATATTATATAAATTTTAGACATTAGTTGTTAGGGTCCTCGGTTACTCAACAATAAATTATACTATTTCATAAACTGTAAAAATCGCATAGAAAATATATACAGTTTTTTTACACATATTCTTTACCTCTATTTATTTATTTTTTTAGGTAAGATTTTGACAGCCTAGACGTTAATGAAGCATTCAAATCTCCCGCCATGTGTGACGTCATCAAAATGCTGGCTTCTGATTGGCTCCTCAAATCACTGTGCCAGCTCGCCCATATTCCCTCTACTTTAGTAGTTTTTTTAAAATAAAATTTAAATAATCTTAAAATTAAAAAAGAAACAAAGAAGGCGACAAATATAAAAAAATCGATTTTTCTGTTGTTATGAAAATTTGTTATTTATGATTTCTCGAGGTCGAAATAATGAGTGTAAATTTTGTATCTGTCAAGAATATAGCATATATAGTTTAACAAAAAATAATAAAGCCAAATTACATCCTGAAAGATCAAGTGGTTTCAGATTTCTAGTAGAATCGGATATTTCTAATTTTTTTTTTTCTCATTTATTTATTTATAAAATTCTGTATACTGTTTATCGTTGTTAACAATTTGAACAATGTATTTCAAATAAACAATATTAAAGGTACTTTAGGTGAGGATTTAAAAAAAATTAGTTATTTCATCCCTGTCAGACAATTGAGTATAAGACCTAACTAATATCAAAGACCGATAAATTATACATAGATAAAGCGATTTAGGTCAAACTCGTTGAAGTAGACTTTGAGTAAATCGGTAAAAATTTGAAAATAAATTTTATAAAGTAGCACTTAAGCTATTCGATTTAATCGGAAAAGTTGTCACTTTCCAGGTACATACCTGGCTTAAATATGTAATTCTAGTTTCCTACAATTGGTTTGAATCTATATTTATTTTTTTGTTATTGAAATTTAATTTTCTTTGTCTTGTACATTTATTTTTATTTTTATTTTATTCATATAAAAAATTACATCCAATATGGTCCAACCAGATGACAACATCTATCGGTCGGTGCCAAGATAACACATAAAAATGGTAGACATAAGAGAAATGTAATTATTACAGTTTAGAAGATTAGAGCGTTGTGGAGGCTATACAATTTTTGAGGTGTATAAGTGCAATATAAATTAGTGAATTATTAGTTAATAAAGTGATACAATTAATATTTTAATTAATAAGTACCAAAATAATAATTATTAAAAAAATCAATAAAATAAAATACAAAATAATAGTAATAAAAATAACTGAAAGGGCTTTCAAGTTAATAATAAAGCTGTAAATTTAGAATTAGTGAATTAATATAATAATGAGAATAAAACAAGATGATACAGAATATGATAAAAATAAGGCTCTAACAATATCTATTACTAAGCACACATATACATTGCTAATACAGATTGTAATATAGTAACTAAATTATGTGGAGTTAAAAAAAAATACAGAGAGATTTGGCCATTTGGTAAATAAAAATAAATTATTGGGAACCATAGAAGTAAGAAAGTACATTTAAATATTTCTTTTTTAGTTTTTTTTTGTGGCTGATTTATTCATTAGTTATTCTGGTAAGTGAATGAACAGATATGGTACAATATAGTCTATTGTACGTTTACCAAATGTATTGTTGTAGGGTGGTTCGATAAATTTAATTTTGTCTCAAACATTACTTAGATACATTATTTCCTTTATAAATATTTTTTTATCTAAATAATTCAAAAACACTATCCAAATTATAGTCTCAAAACATTTATTTCATTCACACGTCCAACGTTTCGGCCAATTCGGCCATCTTCAGGGACAATCTTAATT
>NW_027112702.1:529538-542194 GCF_000696795.3 Halyomorpha halys | reverse complement strand
TTTATTTATTTATAAAATAGAAGTTAAGCAACGCTAGGTTAGTGAAGTATTTGAATGACCCATTCACTCGTCTCTCCTGTAGTTTATGAGGCGCGTTAGCCTACTGGAGACGACTAGGCGTAGAGTAACTCTAGAGTTCAAGCAAATGAGAAATCATTCTCACAAAGAAAGGAGGTGAATGTACAAATACAATCAAACAAGATCAGATATAGAAGACCCCTTGTTCCAATGAAGAAGTGTATAGTATGAGGGCGCAAAACAAAAAGTCAGTCAATGTAGGAGGTCCAATGGATCATATCTGGTTATTCTATTGATACAGACAGAACAGAACTAAGCTGCAGTCAGTCCTTTGTGAAGAATTTGAAGGAGAACAGATCCGGACAGTAATTGAAAAATAAATTCTGGAATAAATACCGCTACAGACTATAAAGGGTCAGGGGTGAAAAGGTCAGTACTTTGCAAGAAAGTACTGTTACTATTACAAAGGTTGTGCAAGAAGGTGATTTGGTCAGAATCACTTTTTCTTTCCCCCGAATATTGTTGGAGATAAATTTAGAGTTTATATCTAAATCTGTTCAGTCAAAAAATTAAGAGAAAAGTTTTTTATTTGAAAAAAAATCTAAAAGAGAGAACTTTTAATTGTATTTTTGTAAGTTTAGAGGAAATTTACTTACCACCATTGTGAAGTAAGCCTTCGATCTAATATTAAATATTTACTTGACCTTTTGATACTGTCCGATCTGGTTTAGTTTAGGGTTAGCCTACTTTCTACTGATAGTAGCACTTGCAAATCTTTATCTTCCAAAATAGTTTTGAAGTGGTGTCTCCTTATCTATTTATAAACTATACTAAGGTATATCTTTAGTAAGCCGCTCTAGGAAGTAGTGGAGAGAGTTGTGGGCAGGAGAAAGAGGAGAAGCAATAGCTTGTGGGGCGATCGATGGTCACATCAGCAATCTTAGTAAGTGGATGAATGGCTTTGACCCTAGCCCACTTAGCAATTTACAGTTTCCATCTCTGATCCAATACCCTTTCGGCTGTCATTAGTTTTACCCCTTAGCAATATAATTCAAACGGCTTAATATAGAATTTTTAATTCCTAAGTTATATTTATAATTTAATAAGAGTAAAAATTATTCCCCCATACAAAAAAAAAAATGCTAAAAAAGGCTAATCTCAGGATATTTTAAAAATATTATATTAAAATATAGCAGATCAGTCTTCTTTTCGCTAATTCTGGCTTCACTATAATGGTAAAATGTAGTTCAACATATACTGTAAGAAATGTGTCCATTTTACGAAAAAAAAATTCAAAATATTTTTTTTTTTTGTCAGACGTTCCTATATGACAAGGACTAAGAAAAATAAAATCACCTAAATGCAGACCAGAAAAAGAACATCTCACATCAACAGTAAAAAATTTGGCCACTTTTGGGTAATCTATTTCTCTAACGTGTTTTAGGATTATCTAAAGTGGCCAATTTTTTTTACGATCAATGAGAGATGTTCATCTGATCGGTATTTAAGTGAAATTATTTTTCTTCGTCCTTTTCGGAGCTTTGGTTGAATAGTGAAAATCTGACAAAAAGAAAGATTTGAATTTTTTTTTGTAAAATGGATATATTTTTTACCATATTGTGATATGTTGAACTACATTTTACCATTATAGTGAAGCCAGAATTGCCATAACATAGACTGAACTGTTATTAGAAGTATTTGAGACTTAAGTCTTTTTTTTTTTTAATATTTTAAAAATATCCTGAGATTAGCCTTTCGTTTTTTTTATTTTGGTTTTTGGGAGGGGAGGATTTTTGCTTTTATTAAATTATAAATACAACTTAATCCTTAACACTTCTTTGCTTGAATAGTGGCACATCTAACAAAAAAAATGGTATTGATTATTTTTTTTTTAATTTGACGTATTAAAGAGTTTCTTTACTGAGGTCGTTCTACAGACTTTCGTAAGGCTATTAGAGTTGTTAAAAATTAATTCTAATCTACTGTACAACCAATGGAACACCTCAAATAAAAACTTCAACTTCAACTTTTCTAAAGAATTTTAGCACTAATAAAAAATAAAGTGTTTCTTTTATTATTTCCTTTTTTTTATTTTTATGATGTTTGAAACTTTCCTGAAATTCCACCAAAAACTGCATTTTAATAGATTAAACTAATTAATTTAATTAGACACAATTTGATTAATTATACTAAACAAATATATATATATATATGTATGTGTGTGTGTGTGTGTGTGTGTGTGTGTGTGTGTGTGTATGTATTAATTTTGTTCCCTCACTGTTAAAAATGAGGAAGCTTTGCAGGTAGAATTGTTTTATAAAAAAAAAATTGTTTTCCTCAAAATTTGAATCTTGTATTCTCATTTTGCGATCCAATGAGCAGATTTCGTTCCGGGTCTGTAGAAAATTCGATGCAACGAGCAAAATACATATAAGGGTTGGTCAAATTGTTATAACGTTTTATGAAATTGTACAGGTTGGTATCTTCTGATCTCATATTGATTTCATTCGCTCATTCATTTAGGTCAAAAATTGAGTATTTGTATGAATCGTTTAGTTTTAATATCATCAATTAATATTATATTAGGCTGTATATATTTGAGGGATGGCAGTAGAACCTAGTAAGAACCTGGGTGAAAAAATATAATTAACCAGAAGAGTAGGGAGACCACGGATGCGTTGGATAAATTGTTTTGGGGCCGATGGTGTGTTAGAGGCAGCCAATAGAAATGGCCAAATCGTAAGCCATGGCTCTCTTACAGTTTTAAAGCCGCGTCAGGTAGATAAATTTAAAAGGTCTTGTATCAATTTCATAAACTACTAAGATCATACAATTTTTGCTTATGTAGGTCGTTTGTGGCAGAAAGTGTTGAGGAGTCAACCTTGCTTGCACGTTACTTCAGCGGCGCTGGCTGGAATCTGGCTGGTTTTTTTTTATTTAATGACGGTCCCACGGAACGAAAACCTGACCCCCAACTATAGTTAAAATTGTTTGTTTACTCATAGATAACCCCCTCCCTCGTATGTAAGAAAGGACCATAAACAAATTTTTTTTAAAATTTATAATCTTAAAAACTTTATTCTGTCCAGGTCAAAACAACAACTTATAATTAGTCAATATTCACTTAAAACCAAAATTAAAATCATTTATCACAGTCACTATTCCTTGTTGCTGTGATAAAGCTTTTAAGGAATAGTGACTGTGATAAATGATTTTAATTTTGGTTTTAAGTGAATATTGACTAATTAGAAATTGTTGTTTTGACCTGGGCAGAATAGCCTGCATGGAGTTGAGGAGGCCGAAGCGTTGGACTTATGAGAAAAATAGAAGGTTTTGAGACTAAAATGGATAGAAATTAAATTATTTATTTAAAATAAATTTTTTTTGCTTATGCACGCGCAAACGTATTTACCCAAGATACCGTATAATAACTTGTCGTTTTATAAATATGATTATTTTGATAATGAAGGTAACATTTATAAGTACTTTTATTGTTCATACCAGAATCGTCCTTATGTTTATAAACCTTCCAGGACTGCATTAGTTCCACATTACGATTTTCAACCACTTTAGTATTTTTCGCGTCACAGACTCTATAATATAAAATGTTACAAAAGCTCTGCTCATTCCAAATTCCTGGAGATCTCACTCGTGTGGGACTCGCATTTCTCTTCTAACTCTCTTCTGCCAGTTCTTATTTTCTCCCACCCTCTGTCATTGGAGATAAATACTCCTTCTTCGCAATATGACCTTTAGACTCATATTTTTTTTGTAACCCAAAATCTCATATTTAGAGCTGGATACTTGTCTCATCAATAGAATGTGTAGTTTTTGTTTCTTTGATATTGTTAAATGCCTAGTTGCGTTCCTGTTATCCCAGCTTGAAAGTATTGTTTGTTATTGCTGTATATAAATGATTATGATTTTTTAGTCATGTGGAATAACAAAAGTGGAATGTGTAACTAGGTATTGTAATGGCTTACTCTGTTGGAAATAAAATCATTCTCGTTGCTACTCTAGGGTTTCGAAGAGAAGTAGACTAGGCTTGTCGGACACTGCAAAACATGAGTATACATCAGTTCGTAAATAGAAATCGTACAGATTTTGTCGTAGTCTTTGTCCTCCCTTCATTCTAAATATATCTTACATCACACTACAGTCAAATACTAGTTCATAAACTTAATTTCAATTTCCTTGAAACTACAAATTATGGGCAACAACGAATCTAATAGAAATCTGAAACATGTTTCTCGTAAAATCATTTTTCCTCTATGCAAAAAATAAAAGACTTTAATATCAGAAAATGTACTGCTGTATGTTCGGTATAGAGCTTACTCTGTTAATGGCTTTTGATTGAGTCTGGGACCCGGGACTGCTTTACCTACTCCGTAAATTCCTACCTCCTACATATTTTCTCATCATCCGTTTCTTTCTTACTAATAGATTATTCCAAGTAAACCACAATGGTTCCTATTCATCCCCCTGTTTTCAATCCGCTGGTGTTCCTCAAGGTAGTATCCTCGGTCCCATCCTCTACACCGTATATACAGCTGACATCCCAACAACTCCTAACACTATCCTTACCACGTATGCTAATGACACATGTGTGCTCACAGTCAGTAATAACCCTTTGATTGCATCCCAAACTCTCCAGTCCCATATCAAAACCCTCGCAGAATGGTGTCGAAATTGGAGGATAAAAATAAATCTCAACAAATCCCATCAAATCACCTTTATTCTTCGTCGTAAACCAGCCGACTGCCCTACAGTATACTTTAATAATGTGGCTCTTACCCCTGTAGAACATATTCGTTATCTTGGACTATACTTTGACAAACGAAAAACCTGGAATCCTCACACAAGACTGAAAAGACAGGAAACTGCACGCAGATTCCGACTATTACAGAACTAACTAGACAAACGGTCTGAACTTCCAACTCATTACAAAAGACTGATCTACATGACAATAATAAGACCCATCTGGACATACGGAGTTGAGCTTTGGGGCTCCACTAAACCTTCGAATTCCTCTCGTATCCAATCCTCACAATCCAAAATCCTTCGTAAAATCCTCAATGCTCCTTATTTTGTTACTAATAAAACCATCCATAAAGAGCTAAATGTTCCTTATGTAATCGATCTAGCCCAAACCCGATATCATTCCTTCCATTACAAACTCCCTAACCACCCAAACCCCCTAGTTTCTAACCTTGCTTCCTCTTCCATTCCTGGCAATCCTCCGAGGCGCCTGAAAAAAAGATGGCCCCGTGAACTTATATTGTAAAATATTTTTAGACTTCTAATACTGGGTAGTTTCTCTACATGCTGTATCATATCATTATCATGATGATCAAATATGCTTGTTGTATTTTTTATACAGTTGTACATATCAATAAATAAATAAATAAAAATATCAGAAAAACACGGTTTATCTATATTATTAAGATTATATTATAGATTGATAATATGTCAAACATATCATTCGGAATACATTTGGAAATGATAGTGTGGAGGTTAGAGGTGGATATGGACCCGTTGTAACGAATGGAGTTCGCTATCAGTGTTGACATTGAGGTTCATTAGGGAGTGCTCTACTGGTAATAGCCAAGTCCGTTCAATGACTTCTCAACAGGCCGGCTATTTGTTCATCGTCTACGTCAAAGGGGAAGTCTTAATTGCACATCTGTTAATTAGTGTTAAGATTGCTGTTCCGTTAGTATTTACATGCTCTTTTACAAATATGTTGAATTAAATTGTAAAATTGTAATTACAAGACCTGTTGTGATTATTGGTCTTCAATGTTCACTGATTATTGTACCAGTTCAGGACATACTTTTCCAAATTTTATTAAAATGAGGTTGAATGAATTTTGTCTTAATCGGAAATTTATTACAATTAATTGCAGTAGCCAACAAGAATCTGAAAGATTAGAAACCAAATGTGTTCCCTGGTGTCTCAAATGTAAAAAACTGGGTGAAATGTTAGATTATGGTATCAAATTTCCTTTTTCCTTTTCCTGTATAGATAGTAGCTAAATAGTGAGGTATACGAACCCACAAATTGAATAAAAATAAGCAAGAATTATAAGCTTTTTGAATTCAAAGACATTTACTGTATCTGTTATAGTGTCTAGGTTAAATTGAAATATTTTCTAACATAAAATACGCGTTAATTTGCATATTTTAAAAAAAATTAATTGATTGTTATTTACAACTGTATAAATATATACAAGTGATATAATGACATGATACAAACATGTGGGGAATCTACCCATTGATAGCACTCCAATAACATCTCTAGAGCAGATCTCGAGCCCATCTGCTATTCAGACCTCTAGGAGGATTATTAGTTAATGAAGGAGAAGCCAAGAAAGTAATAAGTGGGTTAGGGTGATTGGGACATTTATCATGGAAGGATTGGTATCTGGTTCTGGCCTACTCGGCAACATATATAACATTGAGGTCCTGATGGATGACTTGATTTCTGACAAGGAGTATCAAGGATTATTTTGGACTGTAAGGATTGGATTCGGGAAGAATTCAATGGTTTAGTAGAGCCCCAAACCTCAACAACGTATATCCAGATAGGCCTTATAATAGTCATGAAGATCAGTCTTCTTTAATGGATTGGAAGTGTAGACCGTTTGTCTAGTAAATGTTGTAATAATCGGAATCGACGAGTAGTTTCCTGTCTTCTATGAGGATTTCATGTCAGTCGTTTGTCCACATGTATTCATAAGTAACGGATCTGTTCGGCAGGAATTAAATGATACTGTGGGTCAGGAAGTCATGGGTTTACGACGAAGGTTAAATGTGATTTGGTGGGATTTATTGGAATTTATTTTAATCCTCCAGTTTTGGCACCATTCTGCAAGGGTGGTGATGTGGGATTGGAGGGTTTGGAATACGATAGAAGGATCATTGTTCACTGACAATAAACATTTTCCTTTATGCAATTTGCCAATATTTGTATTCCGTCAATTTCATATTTTTCAGTGCTTCTTCACTTTCATCATTGTATTAAATGAATGAAACTTGAACTATAAGTTATCTTTTTATACATGCCCTCTCGGGCTAATTGGCTAATATAAAAACTTGAACACGAAATCGTGTAAATCAAAATTGAATATCTTTATCATAGGATGAGTGGGGCCAATTAATCAACATTAATATTTCTCAAGGGAGTGGGCGGAGCTCACCAGTTACCTGCATTACACCGAGTCACCCAGCCATAATCCGACAGGAAATAGTGGAGCTTAATATATCCGAATTCAGTTTGATTTGGAAGGCCGTGTGGGCCACAAGTACACAGAAACCCAATCTGCTTGACGTGTTTTATGCTTTCCCATTCGGTATCGAATTAGTGAACCCACTCATATATACAGCTGTACATAGCTACAGAACTGTCTCGTCCAATTGTATTTCAACTTTACAGTCTTGTTGCTCATCATTAGCTGTCGGCTGTATGGGTGTGACTATTTTATTGACAGTAAACCGATGAAATTTCCTCCTATTTTAGCTATTAGTTAATTGGAAAATTAAATTTAGGAAAACACTAAAGCTCACTTTAACCTTTGATGGGGTAAAATAACTTCCTTTACAGATTAGCCCAAAAATAGATTTATTTTCAGTTTAGTCCGGGAGAGGTTTAGCCATTTGCTCATTTTGGGAAATAAACACCTTGCCGTCTATACTCAATTCAGTTTTACCCTGGTCTTTTCGCAACGGTAATACTAAGCATTTCTCTGACCAGTACACTCCTAACATGACATGTTTTTCTCTGATTTGAGCATCCTGCTCATCTGGACACCTTCTCCATGTCTTATTTTAAATCATGAGCCAAAGCAAGAAGATCTTAAATCTTTTTGGAAATCTTGATTCTTCAGCCCCTGGTGGAAGAGCTAAAATTTCAATTTCAAATTATATACCAGGTAATCGTAAAGTTTTTTTTATCCATCCAATTATATATATAAAAAAAGGTACAAATAGTCTACCATGGGATAGACGCTCACAAGACACCTTTTAGGGGGCAAAATCTAGGACACTCCTTCCGGGTTAATTCATCCTTTCAGCTCAACTTAAAAACATTAGTTAGTAAAAAAAAAGATTAGTTTTAATCTTCTCTATTTCTAATCTCTCACACGCTTTCCTCTTCTAAATATTTTCTACTTTTTACTTTTCATTTTTTACCCACTTGTAACGTTTCCTCTAAAAAAAAAACTTTGTCGTCTCTGTAACGTATTTTTTTAATTCGGAGTTTGGCCGTTCGTGGCGTAGAAGCCACTTGGCGGTAAGATTTCAAGCTAACAGGTTCGTTTTATGTTTTCTTCTTTTTTTTCCCCCTTTATCTTCATTTTTTATTCTCTTTTCTCAATTTCCCTTACCCACATTATTAGTTATGTTCACCATATGTTATTATTGTTGTTTTCAATTTTTTTTTCTATTCATTTCTTATGTTAAACTTATCAGGGCAAAACTGAATTGAGTATAGACGGCAAGGTGTTTATTTCCCAAAATGAGCAAATTTCTAATGGCTAAACCTCTCCCGGACTAAATTGAAAATAAATCTATTTTTGGGCTTAATCTGTAAAGGAAGTTATTTTACTCCATCAAAAGTTAAAGTGAGCTTTATTGTTTTCCTAAATTTAATTTTCCATTTAACTAATAGCTACAGTAGGAGGAAATTTCATCGGTTTACTGCTGGCCCCTGGCGGGTTATAGCGGCACTTCGTGCTCACTGACTGCTACACCCTCATCGACTTATGTCTGAAATTGTTTTCAGTAATTTTTATGAATTCTAAACTGCTACTAACAATTTTTCCTTGGTAAATGGTAATCTATTTGCATTAAACGGTAGAATTTTAAACTTGATTTAAACTGCACGTCGATCCAGACTACTACAGTACTTACTAGACAAACGGTCTAAACTTCCATTCAATACAAAAGACTGATGATCTACATGGCTATAATAAGGCCCATCTGGACATACGGAGTTAAGCTTTGGGGCTCCACTAAATCTTCGAATTCCTCTCGTATCCAATCCTCACAATCCAAAATCCTAAGTAAAATCTTCAATACTCCTTACTTTGTCACGAATAAACTTATACATAAAGACCTTAAGTTCCCTATGTAACCGATCTAACCCGAACCAGATATCATTCCTTCCATTACAAACTCCCTAACCACCCAAATCAGCTAGTTTCTAACCTTGCTTTCTCTTCCATTCCTGACAATCCCCCGAGGCGCCTGAAAAGAAGATGCCCACGAGACCTGATAATGTAAAATGTCAATAGAGTGCTACCAATAGGTAGTTTATGTACCCCTGTATCACTCAATTTTACTAAATGTATTATAATGTACAGTTGTAAATAGCAATAAATAAATAAGAAACTTGATTATAATTAATAAACTCGAGATTGTTGTTGATATAACTTTCCTGAAAGCAAATAAATTAAAATAGAAGAATCGACATTAAAAAAAAAACACACTACGACCTAAAGTAGAATAATGAAGTTTCTGTTAAGCCAACAAAAGAAATATATCATGTTTTAAATCCTGGTGATTAAAATAATAATCGCCTAAACTCGTAAACTTTTAACTACTTCTGACTTACTTTTAAAATGGCCTTCAGGACGAATCTAATTCTGAAAAGTGTAAAGTCCCTCAATTCTGTGAAGTGAGCTTATAAAGTTGAACCATTGCGGCTTGGTTTCTACCCAGATCCGCCACTACCTAATTTTCTATTTATATGCAAAAGAAGAAAAATAGCGAAGCAAAGGGGGGGGGGGGATAGGAGCCATAAACAAAGCTAGATCTTATACTTGTTTTATCTTTTACGCCTAACGCTTTTTATTACACGGGGCATATTTTTGTATATTAGTTTATATTTTTCTGAAATATGGTTTTAACTTCGTGACATCGACCGATTAAAATTGAGTTGGCTCTAATTTTTAAAGTTGGAGTATTTTTTTTTTTTATTTGATCCTAGTGAGATAATGAATTTCTTATAGTACATAGAGCTCAAGAGAACAAAAAAAAGGAGTTATTTCACCCCAATGATTTAGTACGTTAATGAAAACTATGTATAATTACTGGTCCAGATTGACGAGTTTGCCAAGTATAAGGAGAAATACAAAATAGCGGCTGTTTAAAAATGTAAAAAAAAAAAAAGATAATTTTTTATTTGGAGCTCAATATCTTTAAAATTACCAACAACACTAGAACAACTGAGAGAACATCATTTAAAGTAGAGTAAATTTGCTAAAATATGAGCTCTCATAGACATATTTAAGTTCTATAGTTTGTGAAGTATAGCTTTTGAAATTACAATATTTCATCTGCCTCACTCCCGTACTTTTTTTTTTCTTATTCTCCTCTGGAAAGGTTTTTGTCAGGTAAAAATATAAATATAAGAATTATATGCAATGGCTCACTCTTCCTTTTATCCGCAGGTATTCTAAGGTTTATTGACGAACATCCACTGTGTTCAGAGAGTCGCAGGCGCTAAGTTGGTCTTCATTTATATCATTTCCACACTTTTATTCTACTTATCCTTCATTAAAATTGAATAAGTACTTGATACATGTAATAAATGAAATCTATTTTATATATTTTACTGAGTCTTCTCGCTTTGATTGCCTTGTGGCATTATATTAGTCCAGCTAAGGTGGTATAGTCTAGCTATTGCCTAAACTAGACTATACCAATATTGATATTCCAATATCCCACACTTCAATGAACGGCATATTACAATCTCATCTGAGGAGATGATAACACAAAAAATATTAAAAGGCAGTCGTTCCCGGCAAACCGCCCTACTAAAACCCATTTTTTTCATTACCTCTTTTACTATTATATTTTTTTAATACATACATACATATTACAGGGAAATTATATATGTATACCAGTGAAATATTGGCTTGGATTGCCTTGTGGCATTGTAAGGTTAGTTGGAGGGTCCGATTAAGGTAGTTAGGAACCTGTAGTTAACGCCAGTGGATTATTGGAACGGGGACGTTCCACTGGTAACTAAAACCCCCTTTTTTTCATAACCTCCTTTATTATTAAATTCATACAATATATACATACATAATGGAAATGATAAATGTATACTAGTGAAATATTGCCTTGTGACATTTTAAGATTAGAAGCAGGGTCTAATTAAGGTAGTTAAAATCATGTAGCTAACGCCATTGGAACGGTGTTGGCTACATTATTTTGACTAAAACCCCCCTTTTTTTTCGTACCCCCCCCTGACGAAATAAGTAATTGAATACATACATATAGGTAAGTATTTGTATATCTGGTACTTTGTAATTCCAACAACCCCTCACTATAGCCGAGCGATCTAAACTAAAACCCCATTTTAGTGACTCTCCTATATCACTTTTCAAGGGTCAACTTGAAACAGGAAGAAGGGAATTAAATTAGTAAAATCGAGCATCATTAAATAAGTAGCGAAAATTCAAAACTGCGTGATGTAAAGCTCCAAAATCAGGCGCAACATTTTTTTAATTTAAAGCTTGCGTGTTTTTAAATTTATTGAATTAATTTTTTCACAGGGGTCCGTGAATTTTCACAATATAAAATAACGATTCTTCCTGTCTCCCATTCTCGGGTGACACGGTCGGAAAAATTGCTTCCTAATGACAGAAAATGTCATTAGTAAGCGGGGGCTATTTGGTTGGGGAGGAGCGCTTGAATGGCTGCTAAATTGCGCAAATAGGTTAAAAGAGCGCTTAGGGGAAAGAGGGAGCATATAGCCGGCGGTAATTGGGTAAATATATACAGCAGTGGAAGGGAGGGGAGAGGAGGGGAGGGAGATAATTCTGTGAGGTCATCTTGGAGACAGGACAGCAACTGATTGGGCCTCGGCCACCGTTTAACGATGTTTCCACAACACTGAGCGGCCTAATGACTTGCCCACACCTCGCCCCCCCTACCGCCCCCCCCGGGGGTCCCCTTGCCACTCCGGATTAACAGTCCTCAGTCCTTTTACCATTATAATAACATGTCCGACTCTATCTCCTCGTCGTTCCTCCGGACCCCGCATGCATGGGTGGTCCTTATTCTCGTTATTCTTCCGCATCAATGATGTTTCCATTCGAAGTGTTTCTACTGCCCATAATATCACAGATCTCGATTTCTTTTTACGGTCCAATAGAGGGTTCAACGTTCTTGAAAACGATATCAACTAGAATTTCAGAAAAGGAATATACATATATTTTTTTTCTATCATTCCATACAGGTTAACTTTCGCACTAAAACACGGTTTTTAATCTGTACAACTATAATGGTTTACTTGTAGGAAGATATTAGCATTCAATTAAGGTATAAAATAGTAAAAAAAAAATACTTATAGTGACCAAGGTTTTGCCCCACTTTGCAAGTTGTTGTCCAGACTAAATGAAAACAACAAACATTTATAAGAAGTGAAAAGAAAATTTATACATATATATAAGTTAAGTATCGGCGAAAGCCAAATGTCAAAATAGAGAAGAAGGAATAAGATGTAACACGTGTGAACTGCTGTAACATACTATCTTTATTGGGTTCGGTACATCTCTTTATATACATGCGATCAGCTGATCTCCTCAGTCAGCTGACATCGAAGTAACAGCTGACTAAGGCTGTAACTTT
>NW_027112702.1:518182-529488 GCF_000696795.3 Halyomorpha halys | reverse complement strand
ATTCAAAGAAAGTAAGAAATATTTCAAAAATATTCTTAATAGTTAGAAACAATTGAAGTTAAGGGAATATATATGAATAGGGAACTAATTAATAATAAATACAGACATGTGTGTTAGAATTGTGAATATAGAACTAGAGAAATCAATAGTAGAACAATACTTATTTGAAATAGTAAAAAATATGTCAAAATATTAAATAAATCATTATAGAGAAATAAAAACACTTTATTACGAATGTTGTGCTAGCCAAGTTCATTGGGTTGCCTCATACATCGCATATTTATGACTAGTGAAGCACAATTTTTTTTTTTTTTTATTCCTATCAATATAAATAGTCATAGCATATTTTTTTTTTTTTTAAACTTCACATTATACAAATTTCTGCATTATATACTAAAGTTATGTATGATTTATTTTTTTCCTTTTTATTGTTCATTATTTCTATATAAACATTTCAAATATAGTAAAAAAATATATACATACTTAAAACTCAACTTGGTCATCCCCATTTACATTCTATTAATATTTTTAAAAAACACTCTAACACATGCATACAAAGATAAAATCAAATCAATAAGTGTATAAATCTAGAAGTAATAAAATTGCATAGATATATAAGATAATCTAGATATAAAATGTGCAATTTATACATGCTCTCCACTGAGACATCACCATCCTTCTTGGTCTCTAAGCATGTGATAATTTTTTTACTGATTTTTTAATTTGTATTCAGTTGATCAGATATTTCAATTTAATCTTCCTTAGCTGTGGTTGGTTATATTACTTACTTTCATTTTACCCTTGCCTTGTTGTTAATTACCTTCTAGGTTTGAATGTTTAACTTTATTGCGAACGGTTTCTGTCATTCAAGGAAATTAAAAATAATTTGTATTCTATCATATAGGAATGAGAATTCTATTTTTATAGAAATTTTCAAATTTAATACTAATTAGTATGCCTATGTTTTTATATTTAATTTAGTTTAGTAACACTAGGTTAGCAACAATTTAGCTATGTATATAAAAAAAAAACTTTTCTCATATATAAATAGAATATGTTGAAGAATCCCGCCTGGGGGTCGATTTTTATTTCTTTGGCGGTCCCACGAAACGAAGACTTGACCCCCGCCATAATTAGAAAAGGGTGATACCTCTAGATAAACTCTTCACCATCTGTGCGTCAGAAATGACCAGGAAGGAATAATTACGTGATCAGTATTCATAATATAGGATGCTATTTTGAGAAAATTCTTTCCTACCGTCCTTTCTAGATTGGAGGCTAAATAGGCCCTCCCGGACTATTGGGTCTCACAGATCCTAATAACCCTTCGGGGAAAGCTGCAGAGCTTTGGAAAGAACATCGACCCCCGGTGCCCCGCGTGCGGAGTTCCTGAAACAGGAGAACACGTAATAGTAGATTGCTCCGCCATGGAAGGACACCGAGCCAGGCTGTCGAGAAAGACCGGGATTTTCGCCCTCGCCGAGTCGGACTTTCCCTGGTTGATGGAAGAAGAGAATTATTCCTTCTTCAGGGAGTTCATTTACGGGTGGAAGGAGGTGGTGGGCCCAACTAGTTTCACAATGGGAAGGGCTTGACCGCCTAACATCGGCGAACTACCAAAAGAGGAAGCTGACCCAGACTGAGACCAGGAGGGCTGGACCAGCCTGGTAACTAAAGGTCGCAGTCCAAATAAAATATATGTTGTAGGAAGATAGTCGGGGTGGTGGTCAATAAAGTTATCAAAATAGTAGGAGAAACTATTTGTTACTAACCAACGTTTCGCCCCCCTTGCAAGGCTTCTTCAGGGCTAAATGAAAAACAAGATACGAACATTGTAAGAATTGACAGAAAATTAAAATAAAAAATCATTTTAAAACCTTTTTTTTTCAATGAAATTTATAAAAGAAATAATAATAATAATTTAAGGAAGTATATATGTAGGTGGACTAGAAACTAATTAATAATAAATACAGCCAGGTCTGACGAAGTTCTATTTACAGATCTACACTAATAAATTGTTAAAGAATACTAATATAGAGAAATATGATAATAGTTATAAATATGATAAAGAGATAGATTTACAATGTAAAACAGATAGGAGAAGTAAATATGGAAAAGTTGAGGGTATGTAATGTATAAAATGGAAATATTAAGAAAATTAATGAAAATGACAAATAAACATAGATAGGGACAGACTAATAAACATATTAGCTTAAAACGGGAAGGAGAGACTTTGAGATAGTTGTTTAATCGAGCAATATTTAAAAAGCCCCTGAAATCGAAAAACGGCATCAAACCCGCCACTCCCGCCCTCTATGGCAGCCTTACTTATCTGACTTTTCGAACGGACAATTATATCGGGTAGGTTGGTCGATGAACGACATGTCACAATCTCACAAGAGCAGGATTGTAACGCTAAAAAAAGGCCATCCTTCCCCGCCTGACCCGCCCCGCTAAACCCCCGGAGAGCGAGGGCCCTATATCACTTTCGAAATATTTAGACATAATTAAGATACATGTCAGATTTCAGGCTGTCTTTGTTTTAACAAAAATGACACCTGGCAAATTTGGAACGGAAAGTCAAGTAGAAAATATCCCCACTTCTTCGCTAAACCTTAAGAAGAGTAAGATTTTTTTTATAATATATAAATAGGTAAACTGAATTAATACGGTCAACTAACTTATTTCAATAAAATATTTTTTTTGTAGTTATTGTTTTATATGGACTTACATGGAGGTTGCCGTAGACTGATAATGACCTTAGAGGAGAATAAATGTGAGCCACCATCTGGTGACCAAGGTTACGGCCTGGGTCCATTTATAGGGGGGGGCTACACTTAGCCCAAGTTACAACCCTTGCACTTCTTCTAATATTAGTGACTTCTTTTATGACAGAAGGCACATCTGAACCGGCCCTCTGTCCCCGAATATTGCCTTTTCCCGTAGGCATACAGTGGTGCCTGCCACTAACCCAGCAAAATAAAATATTTATCAACTTCTTATATTCAATAATTTAAAATATACAACGATATATAAACGTTTTTAGCTGTAAGTTATATTAGTTCAAGAGCCCAGGAGAAGAAACAAATCCATTTATTTAACTCCAATTTTTGATTACTTTAATGAAAACTATTTATAATTACTAGTCAAAATTGATGAGTCTGCCAAATATAGATAGGGAGAATTCGGGGCTCTATATCTTTAAAATTATCAATAACACTAAAAAACCTAAAAGAAAATCATTTAAAATTCACTGAAAAAACAGTAGTTAGTGAATTTATTTTAAAAAAATTATATCTCAAACACTGCGACGTACAGATGTCTATTAGCACTCAGATTTAAGCTAGTCAAATTTACTATAAAGTACTTTATGACGTTTATTTTCATAAGAGTAGTATTTTTTGTATTTTCAAAATTTTTATCCTAACAACTAGAAATTAACATTTTGTGAATTTATTTTTGAAAATATTATAAAAAATACGACTCCTAAACGTCATAAACTACTTCATAGTAAATCTAGCTGGCTTTAATTTAAGTGGTAATAGACATCTCTAAGTCGAAAAGTGTTTTAGATACAAATTTCTCAAAATAAATTCACTAACTACCGATTTTGCATTGTATTCTTTATGGAATGTTGCAATTTAAAAAGCTATTTCTGGGAAAATATTGAACTAGGGCTCATATTTTAGAAAATTTATCCTTCTTTAAAGGACACTCTCTCTGCGATGATGTGTAGATAGTTGACCGTAGATTACTGATTGGAGAAGATGGTCAGGGAATGCGGTCGGCAAAGAAATAAATAAACAAAAAAATATTTATTTGTGCCAAAATGAATACTCTTTTATTTATTTGGCATAAATATTTTTTTTCTTTATTTATGTTTTTCTCTACTGACCGCACCCCCCTCCTACCATCTTCTCTAATCGATATTCTCTTACGTTTTCTAGAGCTGTTGGTAATTTTAAATGTATAGAGCTCCGAATGAAAAATTAATTTTTCTTTAACGTTGTTAAAGATATAGATTCGGTACTTAGTGAGTTTATTTTGAGAAATATATATGTATAGAAAATTTTCATATCAGAAATTTCTAGTGTAAAATGTTTCAATTTTTTAAAAATGGTACAAGCCGATGTCATTCTGGGAATCGTTGGACATTTTTTTTTTATATTCATGAGCAAGTTACATTGGGATCGTAACTACTGAAAATAGGGCGCTTTCAAACTTATAGTGAAGATGAGATTAGTTTTATATAAAATGGTTCTTCTAAATCAACAAGGAATTTGAAATGAAAATTATATTCTTAACCCATTTTATCCTAAACTAACATTGCCGAGTGACTTTTGTTTGCATATTCAACCCGGAGGCTAACTTCTGGAATATTTATCAGATTAAAAACAAACCTGGAACGAAATTCTCCACTGCGCTTGCTGAATGATGTCTTTTATTAATATTGAGATTTTAACAAATTTAAACTTTTACTACAGCACTAAGAATGGGCTGCGGATATTCTGTTTCTAATTTCATAAAATTTGTCAAAAAAAAATTACCTCTATTAAAATTATAATAATATTACCTCTGAGGGAGGTAGCTATTTCGTTTATAGCAATTATTGCGTTTACTAATGCTGTCAGGCATTTTACGTTGGTTCTAGGGGTGAATACACCAGACACGAAAACCTGACATAATTTTATTGCTAGCATTAACGTCCCATACACAAGCAAAGTAGGAGTTTAAAGATAAATATCTGGGGCGGTGATATATAATAAAAAAAATTACTCCTCCTCTCCAGGTATACACCTAATTTTATTTTAGCTCGGAAAACATGATCGCTCTGATATACGTTAAAGCTAAAAACACACTTAAATTATATTATGGAAGCTCTGAAGGTGCCAGGTTTTCACTTACCACATATTCTAACAAAAGAGGTGAGAAAAAAGAAAGACAATTGGTTCCAGAAATGGAAACATTGACCTCAGTCAGATATAGCGTAAACGTGAAAAATATCTCCAATCCACTTTTTCAATGTAAGCACTATCACTATGTACGCAGGTTGAAAAACGCCATATTTAAATGATAATTTTGATCTGGTATCGATGCGATTGAATTTTCGGAGTAGTGCCGAATTATTCAATTTTAGTGTAAAACCATCGATGCATGATAATATCGATAACTGCTCTGTATGTAACTCCGAAGAAAAGGAAGATACCATTTTCACTTCTTGGGGACTTGTCACAAAAATAGTTAAATTAGAATAAAATATTTTAGGCTGCTGACCTGATTTCTAGAACAATTATTCAGTTTATTGTAGAGCTCTTAGCAACCATGTACAACGGGTTACACTTGAAAGAGTTCAGCTGGGAAACAGGTAAGCAAGGATCAATGCCATACCACAGTTTGGTATTATTGTTTTGTTTCTTTTAACATAAATACCATATTATTGTTTTGTTTCTTTTAACATAAATACCATATTATTGTTTTGTTTCTTTTAACATGAATGCCATATTATTGTTTTAAATTATTGACTTGTTGATTTTTTAAAGCATATTATTTTCTTTTTTTTTTTTTTTAATTTTTGTTATTTACGTGTTTTAGTTAAAATTCCACACAGGCTTCAACAGATGTATACTTTTTCCATTGTCTATGTGTTCTTAATTATTTAAATAGGTCCATTGTTGTTTTTTTTTATTTGTAAATATTTTCTGTGTGTATTACACTGAAGATGACAAGATTGAGCAAATGGAAATGGGATAGTCAAATATTGCCACAGAATGGACTCCATATAATCTTCAAAGAAGGAGACGACAAAAAAAAAGATGGAGCGATATGTTCAAGAGGATGGCTAGAGGGGTCCTTCTGATAGAAAGCTGCTAGGGACAGACATCCCTGAAAGGTGAAATGGAAAGAACTCGCCTCCCAATAGGGCTGGTCACCCCGGGAAGTGCTCACTATTACTGTCCAAAGGGAAGGCCTATGCAGGAAAGAACTCGCCTCCCAATAGGGCTGGTCACCCCGGGAAGTGCTGACTATTACTCCCGATAGAGAAGGCCTTTGCAGGAAAGGATACAAAAAGATGGAATGAATATTGATAGAAGTTAATGTTTTGTCAACAATTATATTTATAAATTTATTTTTTCTTTCTATCTTCTTCAAATGTTTATATTGTATTTTGTATGGTTTTAATTTATTATATAAATTTCATTTCATTTGTAAATAAACTTATTTAGTTCGTTCACTCACAAGAAATACAAGTAAATAAATGTATTTCATTGTTGGATTTTCGTCAGTAATTAAAAAACTATTTAATTCATATAATTCTTGCGAACACCACTTAAAATTAAATGATTTAAGCAAAACAATTATTCTTAATACATTTAATTTATTTCTACTCCAATCATCATTAAATAGGATTTTTTTTTGTGGGTATAATATTACATTCTATCTTATATTAATAGACAATGGTAAAAGAAAACACAGAACTCGTGCATACCATATATACAAATATATAAATTAAATGATAACAAAATTATAAAGGGACGAAAACAAATAATAATTAGCAAAAAAATAAAGAAATAAAAAAACAAAATTAAACCTTAAGCAAAATAAGATCTTAAACATAATCATTCTCATTTACAATATTTACAATCAGCCTGGGGAACTCTGAACCGAGCTTTTCCCCCCATTTGCATAGAAAAGAGGACTCCGGAAGATCCCGGCGCTTCTCTCTCAAACGCATTATTGACTAAAAGCCAGTGGAGGATGAGTGAGGGCGAAATAGGTAGTATTAACCCTAGCAGCACCAAGGGGGGGGCTCGCCGAGCCCTCACTTCTGATTTTTTTTAATACTGCTCTCAAAAAATTTTTTACAGACAAGGAAAAAAATCTATTTGCCTAAAATTTATCTACCAACATGTTGGAATTGATTTGAAAAATATTTGATAAGGAGGAAGAGTACGAAAAATTATTTGTGTTAGAAAAATGAGATGAGGGCGGGTGGAGCCCCCCCCCTTGGTGCAGGGAAGGGACCTGAGGTTCATCAAAATGCTGGCTTCTGATTGGCTGCTCACGGAAGTGCACCAGCTCGCCCATACTCTCACTACTGGTCTGATTTCCTCAGTTTTTTTTACTTAAAAATATTTTCGGACTGATATGTTTCTTTGGTTTTTTAGTTGTTCTGAAAAGAGTTGACACATGTGAACCTGCTGAATTTAGTGATGAGCATTTGTAAACATAAACATTTTATTCTTATACCTAAGTTCAGACAATAGAATTTTTTTTTTTGTTTTAAAATATTCCTGAAATTGAAAATAATTAAAGTTTCAGCGACCCTAGGTTTTTGTTGTATCATGTATTCTTATTCTTTTTTTAATTTCAAATTAAAACATTTTCATAATAAAGCATATAGAAATCTTAGGTCCTTATTTTTTTTTTAAATAATCCTTATTCTACCATCTTATTTACAGAAGTAAGAAGAAATTATTATATTTCAAAAGAGTAAGTTTACCATAAAAGGAAAATTAATGATAAGGGTTAAAATCAAGTGAGGGCTTGTGGAGGTCGTCTTGGGAAGTGTAGGGCTCGGCGAGCCCCCCCCCCCCTTGGAGTAGGCCGTAATGAATACTACCTTGGTGCTGCTAGGGTTAATGTTTATTTAGTTTGTGCCTCAGTTTCAGTTTTTACTTTTACTGCCTAAATATTTAACCAATAAATGTATCATACTTACACCTCATTTACATCCTCACCCTTTCTTTCTTTTAATTGTACAATATTTATTATTATTTCTACATATTACTATTTTGGTACTCACTGTTCCAGTGGTACATATGGAATTCTATCTAACTGTTACTGTATTGGTATCAGTATTTATTTATTTTTTTTTTAGTTTATTTCGTTCCATTTTTATGGAATTCTCCCATCTTTTTTACAACTTCATATGTGTATTCTTATGATCTCATTATATCTTATAATGTTGTTTTTCTTTGTTTTTTATTTAGTCCTGAAAGTCTGAATAAAACGTTAGTTGCTAGTAAATAATGTTCTGCTTTTTAGTACCTTTTTTAACCGTAATCTTGACTACTGCAATTTCAGGAATTGGTTGGAGTGAAAGGTAAAGAACTAATGGGTTTATGTGGCAAAGCTTTTTGGGATTAAAGAAGATACCTATTTTGAACCAAATCCAAAGCCAATGGGATATTGAGATTTTTATGGGTAAGTTTATTTGTGATGTATTAAAGAGCATCGAGGAATTCGGATTGGGTACAGTAATAATTCGATAGTTTTTGGTGGAGCCTCCAAGTACATTCCTATATGTCGAAAAAAGGTCTTTTGTATAAAATTTGGTATTTGGGACGTTTGTAAACCAATTGTTGTAGTTATCAGAATCTACAAGTCCTTGTCGTTTCAGGCTTTTATGGGGATTTCAAGTCTCCTTCCACGGTGGATCCATAAATAGTGAATATGTTCAACAGGCGTTAGTGGGACATTACAAAAATATATTTTGGGGCAGGTAGTCATGGTTTTACGACGTAGAAGTGATTTGGTGGGATTTGTTATAATTTATTTTAATTCTCCACGTTTAACAACTCTTAACGTTTGAATGTTAAATTCAAACAAATTCAAATTATATATTATTATCACCTAAAAGTGCGAAATGAAATATATTGGTAATGCAACTTTACATTACCAAGATCATAATTATATAAAATGAGAATGGCTCTGTGGTCACTGTGCTACTTATTCCAAGGACCGACTGTGATAAATAATTATTCATTCTGTTACTGTAGGCGTGAGTCAACCCCGTGGGATCTAGAGCCCCCCAGGTCTCATACAACCCTATAAAGTGGATACTCTTAATTGGGGAAAAATCTGACGGTCGAGCCAAATCAACCTCCTTGCACAACCTCTGATCTAATAAAAATAATTCCTTACAAAGTACTGCTTACTTTACCTTTCATGAGTTGTGGTGGTATAGATTCTTTTTTTTCAATTATATAAAATATATTTTGTGGATTAAATTTAAATTCATTGCAGTAATATTTATATTTAAAAACTTTTATATCTTAATTAATTTGTTTGTTTTTTATTTGAATTCAGCTAATATACAATATAAGAAAAAATGTCTAATAATTAGATTTAACAACAAAAATTCAACATTGTGATATTGATCCTATTTATTAAGTTAGGAGTTTTATATTGATCTCAATAAAAAGAAAAATCTGTTAGAAAATAATATTTAAAAACTAAATTATGATTGTAAATAAGCGTGTGATACCTCCTGGTGAATTTTCAAAATAAATTCTAGGTTTTATTACTGAGCCAATGGGAAAGTTTTAAAGCTATTACTTCAGGTGAAGGGCAGAAGCTCGGAATACTTTCTTTATTGTTATGCCTTTCGCAGTTTAGAAGTTTCTTTATTCGAGATCATTTTATGTTTATTGAGTTATTATTTTATATTCTTTAGAGAACCATACTCCTGAATTTAAGGTTGGATTATCTAAATAAATGTTTTGAATTGGAGTCATAATAAATTTTTAGGAGATATGTTTTTATCTTCTTTTCTACAACCTCCTTTTGCGTTTCTTTTCCGATTCCAAGAAAATTATAGTGCTAAAGGTAGTATTAGGAGTAGGCAGTTTTTAATTTTTTATCTTAAAAAATCTTACATCTTAAATGTTAAATAATTAAGTGATACTCTCTGATGCATTCCAGCCAGGATTTCTATCCCTTTGTTAAATTTTCGTAGTCATTTGCAAATATTCAATACATAAATAAAGGGGTATTCATGTTGTGTTAAATTTTAAACGTTTTAACATGCTAAATATTATAAGGATAGGATTGTGAGCAGCCTAATTCAAAGTCTAAGTTATATATTAAATGCAGAAGAGCTCCTAGCGGAATTTCCTCTCATCTAGTTTTGTAACCTTGCAATCTTCACGAAATGAAATCTGACAGGTTCATCACCTCAACTTTCCTTCATCTCACTTGTTCCTTTTTTCCTCTCCTATTTTTTTTCCATTGCTTTATCATTATTTTTATCCAATACTTTTTTATAATTTAAAAAGTCACGTCCTATACCAACATTGTTGTTTACTTTTTTTTAATTATTGATTAATTTATAATTAATTTTGAATTAAATTTCGGAATTTCATTTGCAGAGTTCTGTGAAATCTATACTTTTTGACTTTTTCGAAAAACTAATTAAATCAAACTAATTTCCGTAGTAGCCAACGCGAAATAATTTAAAAGGCATTGGTACAAAGTGATATCCATCGTATTTTTGCCAATAATAAACAAATTTCGATTATTTATGTTTGGCCGAGAATGCCATTACCTTTTATAGGACCATGATAAAATTTAATAAACAACGTTTACGTATAGATTTAAACTGAAATAACATTTTCTATCCTCTATAACCTTTTCCCTGATCTTTTTTTTTTTTTTGTTTATCTTTTTTCAGGTTCAGGTTATTCAGATAGTTATTTGGGGCCAAACTCTACAAAATCAAAAACAGGGGAGAAGGTTTTTTTTTTTCGATTTACAAACAACTAGTAAATATATTTTTGAGCCCGTAAACAACAGTAATTTTCACACAAAATTTTATAGTCGCGTCATTATATTTGAGGTTCAGTGATATGTTCGGTAATATCTACAGTCCTTGGGGTAACTCCAATATAGATCTACTTTTGATTTATGGACAATTTACTAGCTATTAGTAAGTATTCCATGCAAAATATTGTAATTTTGTTAACGATGAAAATTTCATATTATATTATTTATTTTTTATATTCTGGAATTGTATTTATTCTCTTATTTAATATATAGTATATATATATTAATTTCTTAAATATATTATTATCTTATTTCCTTAATTTTCCGTTTTTTAATTTGTAAAATATTTGTTTCTATTTTTGTTATAATTACTACTTTTTCTTTTTATGTGTTATTACGTCTCCTGTTCATTTTAAATATAATAGTTTATTAATAAATAATTCAAAACACTATCCAAATTATAGTCTCAAAACCTTTATTTTTTTTACACGTCCAACGTTTCGGCCAATTCGGCCATCTCCAGGGACAATCTACTCAATATCACAATGATACCATATAATTTAACACTTTAAAAACTTCTTCCAGGCTATTCTGCCCAGGTCAAAACATTTATATCTAATAAGTCAATTATCCATTAAAAACCATAGTCAAAATCATTTCTCTGCACACACTATTAATACACTTTTATCACAACAATTATTTTAAATAATAAAAAAAAATTTTAAGATTATAAACAATAGTTTGTTATTTTGTGTATATAT
>NW_027112702.1:516893-518112 GCF_000696795.3 Halyomorpha halys | reverse complement strand
TAAATTAATTTTAAATTAATGGTATCACTGGTATATAGTTTATTTTTTTTTATCTTATTATCCTACATTGTCAAAATAGTTTTAGTTGTTTTGAATTTTTTTGTAGCCCTGTTGAAGCCCGAGCCAGTGGGGTGAAAGGTTGACAAATGAAGAGCTGTTAAATATTTTTTGTTTTCACCCCCGACCATCTCTATCATATGTTGACAATAATTCATCTTTTTATTTTATTTAATTTATGGGACCTATTTGATTTCCAACCTTCCCAGAGGAGTTAAGCAAACATCATCCGGGACCCTCAAGTTGTTTCTTGTGATAAAGTAAATAATCTGATATTCAGAAGCAGATGTATTCCATTCCTACGGTACATGTCAAGTGAAATGGAAGTGGGAAACAAAGGAAATGGTGGCAAAGGAGGAGGTGGAAGAGGTATGGCTGAGATCAGATGGGCTTCAGAGATCAAAGAGATTTATGACAGCTAGGGTAAAAAGCCTTTCTTTTTCTTCTTCTTTCTCCCCCTTCTTCCTCAGTCTGTATTTAAGGGAGGCCTATCGCTATTCTCTCTCTTATACTCCCCTCACTCCTGTTTTCTTTATATCAGGTGACCCAATTGATATGTTAATTGACTTCAGGGAATATATAAATATATATATTTGGCATTTTTCCCAATTGAATCATACTTAAGGAATCATTTACAGTAAGAACGAACCTCAACGCATTCTTTTCTCCATATACACGTCAATTTGGTGCTTACCTTCCTTTGTTCAGTTTGAATTAATGGTATGTCGTCACTTAAAACATACCATTCAGTTTATATGTCATTATTATAGGCATTCCAGAATCCTTTATTTATTTATTTTAATTTTTGCAATATGTGTCTAGTAATATATATATAAAATCTATGATGGCTCTCTGGTTCTGTACTTGGTAATGAAAGGCTTTTCTTTAAGATGATTAGGTTAAGTATCAACACCACTAAATCATTTAAAAAAGTGTAAATTTCCTTAAACATGAGTCCTAATAGAGCTATTCACTTTCAATAGTTCTCAATGTATAGCTTTTTAGAATGCATAATTTCATAAAAAATTAACTGAAAAATCAGTTATTTTGATAAATCTACATCTCAAAAACCATTCGACGTACAAATATAATACTTTTCTTCGGTTTTATTTTATATGTATTCAAAATTCAATCGTAAATATTAGGAAAATATTTATATATA
>NW_027112702.1:509700-516680 GCF_000696795.3 Halyomorpha halys | reverse complement strand
TGATGCAAAAATATATTTTTATTTCTAAATTAGTGTTAATAAAGTAAATAATATAAAACAGAAATGGGAATTATAAAGGAATTAGTATAGATGGGAAAATAATAAATAAAATATACTATTCCTAAATAAGGACAGTGATATAAAATGGTTTGATTTGAATATCTTACTTGTTATATATGTGTGTGTATATATATATATATATACCGTCTTTTCACTCTTCTTCGCTTCCTTCATTTGATAGAGAACGGACAGTCGGAGTCTGCTAACTCCAGACAACTTCTCAATTAGTTGCTCCTGAGTTACGAGGCAAGTCAGAGAAAAAGTCTACTCTTGCCTTGAGTTGGTAAAGGGTTGAGGGTGTAGGCCGACCTAAAAACACAACCACTATAAGATCCAGGTCATGATGAAAACCTGGCAAGAAAGAAGGGGGTTTGTCGGGGATCGCCCCCCGGTGGGCAATCTAAAATGAAACAGGAATTGGCCTTAAAGTAGAACTGAACCAATCTTAGTTTCTTCACGATCCCACTTACTCCTCCAAATTCATTCTAACAGCTCCTATCCCATCTTAACCGATTTCTTCAATCAATCCTCATAAAATAAGCTGTTACTATTAAGAAAAATAAAGTAAATAACTTTGTTTAGATTGAGGAGGTTATGCAAGTATAAATAACCTGTAACATTAATTGTAATTTAGCTGAGATAAGTCAATTAAAAAATAAAATTAAATGATAGAAGCATAGTTTGTTTTAAAAAAGATCCTTCTATGTTATATACGTGGCAGGAGAACGGATATTAAAAAACTTGGATGTATTGGAATAGAGGGTAATCTGTGGAATTTAATATTAGAAGAATATAGAAAAGTAGAGCTACAAAAAAAATGTATGAGAAATATTCGAAGACAATGAAGGACAAGCCCCATTTGATGAAAATAGCTCAGTACATTATTATTTTTTTAAATTTGTTTAATTACAAAAAAATGATCTATTGAAATAATTAGAAATATAAACAATGGAGAAATTAATATTTATATCAATTTATTATTTAAATTAACTGAGTAATTGTTCTGGAGAGTAGGTCAGCTGCCCAAGATATTTTATTCTAATTTCACTATACCTGAGACAGGTTCCCAAGAAGTGAAAGGTATCTTTCATGTCTTTTCTATCAATACTATCATGCATCCACGGATTTCACTTAAATTGCGCAATTCTGCTCTAGAATGGAAAATCGACCGCAACGATACCAAATCAAAATTATCAAATAAATATAACGTTTCTGTTTCTACCGCAATGAGGCGTACGTAGAAAAACTAAATCTAGGACATTTTCCAAGATTACTTTGCTCCTTAGATTGTTATAGTACAGTATAAATTCCTTAACACGCCAATCACTTTTTGGCCGTCCGGGGTAGAGGCAAAAATAGTCTATAATCAGAAAAAAAGAAATGACTTTACCTTCTGCCAAAACAGCCTTCAACAAAGCTCTTGAAGACGAGTTAAAACGACGGCTTGGTTCAATTAAAATAGTTATCACTATTAGAGTTTCTTTTTTTACCGCACCCGGACCATATTATATTTATTAATAATATACACAATCAGCGATCTTCCAGTATGTTAAAATAGAAAGGTTGGCTTACTATTTACGATTATTTCAAGAATACACGAGTACGAAATTGGGAGTGTCTACTATAGGCACATTGTACGTTGTATAGTTTTCATATTCCCCGGAATAAATGTTGGGAGATATTACCTAAATTAATTTTAAATTAATGGTATCACTGGTATAAGTATTTGGAGTAGGCTGTATTTAATGGATTTAAAATGAATGAAGAATTGTTAAAGAGGATGATAAGTCTATATTTTTGAATTAATTTATACATAATTGATGATATACGAAAAAAGAGTTGTACAATAGGTGTAGTTGTTGGTATATAATTTTGATTATTGGGTTATATAAAGTAATAAAAGGTATAGTTGTTTACTTAGTAAGCTGTTGAGATTTTGAGGATGCATATTGTTGTTCTGTTCTCTCCTTCATCCTGCCTCTGTCTCTTCGCCTGAGCGGGTTATTCACTCAGGGTGAACTGTTGATCTCAGCCAAAAAAAAAAAAAAAAAATGGCTATTTATATGGCTCTTAAGATAGGCTACCGCTTCGTACAGCTGCCACTACATGGCGGCATCTTGAATTCTTATTCAAATGTGAGGGGGAGGAGAGGAGTAATTAAGAAGGAGTATGTAAAGAGCATTCAATGTAGTCACGAAAAATAAAAAAAGAATTATCGACAGGAAGAGAAACAAAAACATGGCGGTGTTACTCGCAAATAAACTACATGCACATTGATTGCCTTTTGTTTGATCCGATGCAAATTGGGCAACTTTCAGTTGTTTTTTACTGGTTCAAACATTGAATTTATATTTATTTATGCATTATAGCGTCACCTAATTTAATATGGCTGAGTTCCCTAGTCAACGTGATGTGGACTCCAAAAAACTTGTTTGCTAATTTTTACCTACAGGTCAGCCTATTTACTATTTTTTTTTTTTCTACAATAGAGATTTTGACTAGAACTATGTGTGAAATGAATAACCTATTGTTTTTGTTGAATAGGTTGGTCGAAAAATGAATGACATTCTAAAAGGTAAACATTTACGATATCCGTTAAATGAGTTTTTTATTCAGAGAAGCCTTACTCATAATGCATAGCAGAAGGTATACTGCTGTTCTTTTTCCCCAATTAATTATTTTCGGTATCTACTGATTTAGAATGATTATCTATTGCAATGTTTAAACTTGTCCCGTGAAATAAAGATATTAATTTTTTACAATACTAGCTAGAGTTTTTACCAGGTTTATGACTCGCTGTAATGAGTGACTGTGACCCCTGCTAGGAAAACATGATGAATATAAAAAGACACTTGTTTCCAACTAGCGTGGGGTGCTGTATTCCAGGCAAGGCCGTACCCAGGATCAAAATTAGAGGGGGCATGGTTCAGGTTGTGACATTTCAGCAAAGAAAAGGCGAATTAAATCAACATTTAAAAAAAATTATGTATATTATAGCAGTACTTTATTAGTTATTACAATTATTTGCTTGGAAAAAATGTCATTAAATTAATTTTTTTTTAATTCTAGGGGAAGGCAGCTGCCCCTCGCTGGCTACTCCCATGATCCCAGAAACTTTTAGCAATTATAGACAAAACATCAAGCATTTTATACAAATTAGAAATCGATCTAATACTTGAGCTTGAGGTACACACGTACCGCATGTTTCATAGCTATTGCTCCTCCCAACTTCGTCTAACATATTTTGGATTGGATTGATGTAAATGCTGTGATGAACACTCCATTGTCCAGAAATTAAATTGTTTATCTTGAGCATTTGACGATAAGTAGTAAATATCATGAAATGCAATACAAAACTATTTTATCAAAATAATCAAATTAGAATCTATCCTAATTATCAGTTCGACTTATCGGAATTCGGAGATGAACTTTTAAAAAAGAATAATAACGAAACTCCCATATTAAAGTAAATTATGATCTGTCAACAGATGGACAAGCCTGCTGACGCAGAGGCTGTTTAACGTGGGAGTAGATTAGATGATGGATGACAATCATCCACAGGTTTCTGCTCATGTAGATAGGGTTCGAAATTCAATTAGTCTTTACAAATAGAGTCGAGGTTGGGTGGGAAGGGAGGGGGAGGAGCAGGGAAGTGGATGGCGAAGATGATTGGTGGTTCGGGAGGGCCAATAAGTGCGCTCTTTGCGGCCTGCCCTGTAGAGGAACAGTTGGAGGCAAATATACCTAACCACAGCTCTATCCGTCTACTCTCAAAGCTTTGCAGCCTTCTTTCTTTCTTTTTTTCTTTTTTTCATCATCTCTTCTCTCTCAAACACTCCTTGACTTTACTCAGCTCTTCAATCTCCTTCTGTTCCGGTCTCTTTTTTTATTCACTACAGGAAGATCTTCAGTCCTGTTTAGTGGCTTTGTATTTTTATTAAAACAACCGCTTAAGAGTTTGATTTCATGCCATAACAAATTAGCCAAACATTTATTTCATTTTGCGACAAGAAATATTAACAACAGCAGCAGGTAACATTTTGGTATATATATGAATTAAGCTTTGTCGAGGTATAAACTAAAAATAAACTGGAAAGCGAGATGAGAAACGAGATGCAAGACTCCTAAAGATTTAAGACAAATTTATTGTTTTGGAATCCATACATCTATATATACACACTTTACAGCTGATGTAGCATTCGGTGAGCTGATATGGTTCAATAATTACATAAAGTAAAATCAAAAACAAAAATGAACAACTACTAATATAAAAGTAACAAGAGCAAACACAATTTCCCTCTTCTTTTTTCTTTATGTAATGATATTTACATAAAAATACATAGATAAATTTGATTTAAGATCATAATAGAGTGATTCAGGCATGTAGAAAATTTACCCATTGGTAGCACTCTAATAATATTTCTATATTAGAATGTCTGGAAGCCATCTTCTTTTAAGGTTCCTCAGAGGATAGTAAGGAATTAAAGATAGTACAAGAGCCGGAAAGAAAAAAAGGCAGTTATCTCACCCCAATTTTTTATTACTTTAATGAAAACTATGTATAATTACTAGTCAAAACTGATGAGTCTGCCAAGTATAGGTAGGGGGAATAAATAATGGCGACTGTTTCAAATCCTTAAAAAACATACCGACAATACTAGAAAATCAAAAAGAACATTATTTAAAGAAGAGTAAATTTGCGGAAATATGAGCCCTAATATGGTTATTTAGGTTAAATAGTTTTCGAGATATAACCTTTAAAATAGCAACATTTCATAAAAGTGTACTGAAATATCAGTAGTTAGTGAATCTATTTTGAGAAATCTTTATCTCAATAACCATTCGACGTACAGATGTCTATTAGCACTAAATTAAAGCTAGTTTAATGTGTTATAAAGTAGTATATGACCTTTGGCTTTTTGTTAAAGATGTTACTTCTTAACTACATATTATATTTTACAATGTTTTTCATTTGATTCTCAATGAATGATCGATAATTTAACCGAACAAGTTAAACAGCAATGACACGCTCAACAATTGCACAAAGTTACTAAACCTGAAGAAGTAGCAGTTATGTTTGAATTATTTACTAAATTGGAGCCGTTTCATGACAATGGCCAGTTCTTGCGATATTAAGCGGTTCAAATTACAACTTGTCCAGGGACTGCAAACAAACTGGTAGCTCTGTTATCGGAGCAAGTTCATGAAAAGTCACGCGACTGCGGAGTCAACCCGGGGTCACCGCCAATTTATAATTAATATAAAAAAAATTAGTTCTATTTTTTTAACCTTAATTTACCTATATTTATGATAGTCAGGGAAGTAGGGAGGGGGGAGAGAGAGAGAGAGAGAGAGAGAGAGAGAGAATACTATAAATAAATCTGAACTACTATAATCCATGATAAGACAGGGGTGCCGTTCTTTGTAAAGGAGTACAGTTACTGGACCAGCGGTTCTGTAAGCATGTGATAGAATCACAGTCGACCACATTTTAACCTAATTACAGAAACCCACTTCATAAAGATGGGTGGACCCGAAGACATATGGTAGACTCATTTGACTCATGGCTGCAGTTACAGTATAAGTAATCATCTGTCACTGCTTATTATCAATAATTGTCTTAACGATGAGTTCATGGTTTACCGTGGAATAAATATATAGAAAAGATAGTTGGGGATGTATACATTTATTTTTACTTTTCTGTGATTTTCACTGATCACACCCCCAACCATTTTCTCCTCGAAAACATCAATTGTCTTCTTCATAATTAATTTAATTACTAAACATTAAAATTTTCAATTTAGGAACAGTGTACTAGAGGTTTATTACTCGTTAATAAAGACTTTTTTTTAACTTTAATTTTAACTCTAAAAATTAATTGAACGTGAAGAACGCCCACTACAACAAAAATACAAGTCAAAAAACCCTTAAAATGTTGGCCACTACAGAAGAAGGGAACAGTGCAGGACCAGAATATATATTCATGCTAAAAACCATAAATGAAATTCAGTAATAGGGGTTATGAAAAAAAAAAATGAACGAAAATATGTTTTGTAATAATTTCGTATCAAAAGGGCCTTAAAATTTAATGTGTCGTAGTCAGAGAAAAAATCGTTTAATATAACTTTTTATCAATATTATAAAAGGAAATGATTTAATCTTTATCCACAATAATCTTTTGGATTACTGGATTGATTTACGTGATATTTTGTTTAAAAAAGTTCCCTTTTACCATAGGGAGGTTTAAAGCTACTCAAATCCCCAAATTCTTAAGTAGAAAATATATTATGAACTAAATTAAACGTTTTTCGTTTGTAGCTCAAAACGTATACTTTTTTTTATAGTTATTGTACACCAATAGATCCTTCTATTCCTGAAAAGTATCGCTGATTCTGAACACATTAAATCTATTAAGCTATATTATATTTACAAAAAAATATATAAACATAATATGCCTTACGGTAAAGTAGGACTTTTATTTTTTTTTTTTTTTTAGGAAAAAGCATTTCATATTTGGTTTTAGTGTCGTCTTAAATCACTAAATACTATTTTTCTTAATTTATTTAGAATTTTTTTTTCTCCCGATGTCAATTGTCCATGTAATCGTTCATAACTCCTCTTCATTTTATCCAATTTTTTACGTTAATGACAAAGATTTTGGGCTAAATAAATTTATTTATCGATTTTTTAGAAAATTAGTGTTAGTTTTCTGGAGGTGCTAAAAACGAATATCAACAACTTCGATTCTTTCCTAAAAAAAATATTTTACAACACTTACATAGGTATGTTCGACAAACATTACAAAGTTCATTTTCGTTCCTTATCACATATGTTGGGTTAATTTATGTTAGTAAATCATAATGATAAAGTTTAAGTAAATGTTTAAAACTGGAGGATTAAAATAAATCCCACCAAATCAC
>NW_027112702.1:507646-508957 GCF_000696795.3 Halyomorpha halys | reverse complement strand
AAAGTATAAGTAAATGTTTAATTTTAACTTAATACAATAATTTTTACCAAACCATAAAATGTGTTCATTAAATCCACATACGTCCTAGAATATAGAAATAGCTAACCCGGCTATGAGGGTCATAAAACAATGGAAACACTTGGAATGGAATATCTTTCCCTGTCTAAAAAAATAGATACAATTTTAATAATGGAAGCTTTAATAATAAACACTATATACATAATTTTCCTTCCAAATATTGTATTTAGGATAGGAAGGTCGTAAAGGTAGTGTGTTTTAATACTTTTATCGTTAAGTTAATCATTTGGATACTGTGCCATAGAATGATTGATGAATCATAGTAAAATATTATTTCCCAATATTCGCAATATTAAAAAGTCTCCTACCTAGCTTAACTTTGTTAATGCAATGTCAATTTTGTTAACATTGTAGTCTGTAAAAAGTCAGATAAAAAGGCTACCATGGAGGACGATGGGAGTGGAGGGTAGCACGCCGATTTTCAATTTCAGGAGCTTTTAAAATATTTCTCGGTTACACTATCTTAAAGTTTCCTCTTCCCATTTTAAGCTATTATTTTAAAAGTGATATAGGACCATCGCTCTCCGGGGGGGTGGTCTTAGTGGGGCGGGTCCGGCGGAGAAGGATTGCCTTTTTTTGTCTTATGATTTTCTCTTGTGAGATTGTGACATGTCGTCATCGACCAACCTACTCGCTATAATTGTCTGTTTAAAAACTCAGATAAGTAAGGCTACCATGGAGAGCGGTCTTCTAATGATTCTAATAATCGAAGGAACTATAAACTACCAGATATACTTATATCTACCTATATGTATGTATTCAATTACTTATTTCGTCAGGGGGGGTGCGAAAAAAAAATTGTTTTTGGTGCTTAAATCTGATTAGAATGTTCGATTGAAACAAATTCCTAAATATTTCACGTCTTAATGGGTCATTTATTAATTTAATAAAATTAATGGATAATTACATGACTAGAAGCAGACCATACAAATGAGACCCAAACAGAAGAAATGGTTTTTCAGTGATTACCTGTGTTGGCTTTTTGCTACGGCAGTAGGTTTGTTTAGTTTGGAAGCACGCTCGTGTGGAAAGAAGTGTCCCTTTTTATGTTGAAGCAACATCTGCTGCGCTGACTCAAATCTTTCTGGCCACTGGCTGTAGCATCTGTAGCCAGTTAATAGACGAGGAAGTCATACCCTTACTTGCCAAGTTTGTGATCCGAGAGTATTATTGAAAAAATTTTAAGTTTAAGCTCACCCAGTCAAAAATAATATCAACAACATATTATTTACA
>NW_027112702.1:504778-507552 GCF_000696795.3 Halyomorpha halys | reverse complement strand
TGTATAAAAATAAATACAAGTAAATTTGCTGTAGGTGACATAGTGATATGATTTTTTTTTTTCATTTAATAAATGATAGAATGAAAAACGAAAATTCAATATCAAATAATGTTTCGACTCGACTAGATCATTCTTGAATCCTTGAGAAGAGGAAAGGAATAATATAAATGATTTAAAATAATAATAATTCACTGAGTCACCGAAATCTGTCAGGCGATGTTAAAATATTGCATTAAAACGAAACAGCCGGGTAAAAAATACATTTCCTTCACTGAAACATTTTTATCGAGGAAAATAGCTTCCATTATTCTATTATTAATAAGGACCTTTTCGTTTAGCGTGACCTGTCTCTCAAATAAATTCAAGAGTTTTTTTTCTATTCTAAAAATATGACGGTTATGAAAGTAAATTTAAAGTTTGATAATTTGTAACTTACGATTGGAAGTTAATTTTCTGCAGAGATACGTAAAATGGATGTTCTTACTCAATATAATCGATAGTTAACAGAACCAAGATTGGTTAGTGGAATCTTTGAAGATTGCCAAAAGGAATTGAGTTTCAAGTTGCGATGATTACTAAGCATAGTGAAGATAAGTAACTGGGACAAGTAACCTGAACAAAGAAGAAGTTTTCGGAAAATTAATTGTTAACAATATACACTTGAGTTCAGAAAGATGATGTTGCCAGTCAAGAAAGGTACAAAAATAGCAGGAAAAACTATTTTATTATAACCAACGTTTCGTCCCACATTGCAGGTGCTTATCAGGGCTAAATATAAAAATAGAACGAAATACAAACGTTTTAAAATATAATAATATTATGAGAAGAAATATATAAAATTGTAAAAAAGATGATATATATAAAAACCTCTATAAAAATAGAACACAGCATTAAACAACTAAACAAATATAAATAAGAATTAATAGAATATTCACTAAAGAAACGTTCAGTAATAAGTGATTAAGTTTGGATTTGTAGTTGAAAATGAAATATAATATATGAATTTTCAAGGAAATGTCACCTGCTTTATTTTTGTTTAAATGTTTAAGAAATTCATAATGTTTTAGATATAAGGGTCTTGGGGCTTTGCAGTTCATTATAAAGAAAAATGTTAATATCACAATATGTAGCAAATTTTGATTGCTTTAACTAAGCAACGAAATATTTAACAAAATAGATATTTATGAATATATATTGGTATAAATCTAAAGGGATGAAAAATCCTGTAGAAATTTTTTTTTTAAATAATATATTTATTGTTATTTACAACTGTATATAAATATATACAACAAGTAAATTTGCTGTAGGGGACATAGTGACATGATAAAAACATGTGAAGAATCTACTCTTTGATAGAACTCCAATAACATTTCTAAAGTAGAAGATCTCGATGCTATCTTCTTTACAGACGAATAGGAGGATTATTAGGTAATGAGAAGCCAGGTTAGAAACAAGGGGATTTGGATGGTTAAGAAGTTTATCATGGAAGGATCAGTATCTAGTTCTGGCCAAATCGGCAACATATGAGACATTGAGATCCTAATGTATGACTTGATTTGTGGCAAAGTAAGGAGCACTAAGAATTTTAAGAAGGATTTTGGGCTGTAATGATTGGATTCGGGAGGAATTTAGGAATGGTTTAGTGGAGCCCCAAAGATCAACTCCGTATGTCCAAATAGGCCTTATAATAGTCATATAGATCAGTCTTTTGTAATGGATTGGCAATTTAGACCGTTTGTCTAGTAAATGTTGTAATAGTCAGAATCGACGAGCAGTTTCCTGTCTTTTCAGTCTTGTATGAGGATTCAATGTCAGTCGTTTGTTCAGATGTAATCCTATTTAATTGATATACATTAAGAAAGATTAAACAAAAAAATAACAGAGAGTTTCAAGTCAAGCATCGTGACTATTTTTGTGGTCATTATTTTCATAGATGAATTTTCAATTCTTTCCAGTTTTATACAACTGGTTAAAGATGTTGAACTTTAAGTGGTTGAGGCCTAAAATGTAATTCAGGTAAGTACACAAATAAAGCTGAAGGTGGATGAGAAGACAAACAGGAAGATAAGTTGGGTGGGGGATTGGCGGTTAACTAATACGTTACATTAAATCATAATTAGCCTCACCATAGTTTACATTTATTTAATATTTTTATTTTTTTACTTTGTTACCTTATTTTAGTGTTTGTATCTTTTTTAGCCCTATGTAGCCCTAATGTAATAGTTTAATTAATTTTTGAATTTGAATTTAACATTAATTTAGATATTGCCAAGTAAAGCACAATGGTTCCTATTCATCCCTCTATTCTCAGTCCGCTGGTGTTCCTCAAGGTAGTATCCTTGGTCCCATCCTCTACACCGTCTGACATTCCAACCAATCCCAATACTATCCTCACCACGTACGCCGATGACACATGTGTGGTCGCTGTTAATAATAACTCATTAATCGTATCCCAAAATCTCCAATCCCATATCACAGCCCTCGAAGAATGGTGTTGTAATTGGAGGATTAAGATAAATTCCATCAAATCACCTTTTCCCTTCGTCGTAAACCTACTGACTGCCCTACAGTTTCATTTAATAATGTTACTCTTACCCCTGTCGAACAGATCCGTTACCTTGGACTATATTTGGACAAACGATTAATCTGGAATCCTCACACAAGACAGAAAAGGCAGGAAACTGCACGTCGATTTCGACTATTACAGCACTTACTAGACAAACGGTCTAAACTTCCAACACATTACAAAAGACTGATCTACATGGCTGTAATAA
>NW_027112702.1:483470-503733 GCF_000696795.3 Halyomorpha halys | reverse complement strand
GGGCGAAACGTTGGATAACAATATGGAGGAAGACAGTCCGGGTGGTGGTCAATAAAGGAATAAAAATAATAGAAGACAACTATTTATTGTTATAATTTGCAACTCACTTTGCAGAGCTTCGTCAGGGTTTGAAGAATAAATTCTTATCAGCCCTGAAGAAGCTCTGCAAAGTGGGGCGAAACCTTGGTTAACAATAAATAGTTTTCTTTTAATATTTTGATAACTTTATTGACCGCCACCCGGACTCTCTTCCTCCAATCTACTTCATACGGTCAACTATCTTCTTCCAATATTAATAAATAGTTTTTTTCTACTATTTTGATACCTTATTACTCATAAGGTCAAATATCTTCTTCAAATATAATAAGTAAATGTGATGGCATGAAACATACCTGTGGAGTATCTATGCTTTAATTGAACTTCAATAACATTTTTAGAGTAGCAGATCTCGAGGCCATCACAGCATTTCCATCATTTAAATTGAGAATTAATAATTAAATTTTATTATCCATTGTAACTTAAAATGATGAGTAATATTTCTGAACGATATGCTTTTCATTCTTTACTTATATATTTCAAATAATATCAAAATATTTGTAGGGTCCCAGTCCTTTTTGGATTATGATTGCTATCTAGTAGGGCTTGATGAAAGCTCTCTATAAAAATATTTGTTAATTTGATCAAAGGGACAGAGTCCTCGCTACTAAAGTATGAAATGTTACTTTATTGTTGAGAGTCTGACCGTTCGTTACCTGCTGAAGTTTAAAATTTTCAGAGTTTATAAATTGCATAGGGAAAATGTCCAAAATAACATGGATATACATAAAACCCTTTATCGAACTGTTTGAAAATTAAAATTACAGGTATTCAGTATACTGAAGGCTTAAAAAGACAATAAATACGCTGGAGTTTTGTACTATAAAAAATAAAGGCGGTTATAGCGGATTCAATTTAAAACGTACACACACGATATGTACGAAAAAAAAAATATTTTCCTACATCCAGAAAACATTTAATTAAAAAAAATATCAGTATCAGATGTTGGAGGAATTACAGCTCTTACAGGAAGTAAAATATTTCTGAATCTGGAAAACGAAGAGGAGTGACAAAGGTAGGCGGAAACCATTATTCTGGATTTACTCAGAGTCTTCTGTAACCACTTATATAATGACCAAGCTACGTTCCGTTATTTTCCTGACCAACAATTTATTTTGTGGATAATTTTAATTAACACTATTTCTCTACGTTTCTGGCAACATTTGCCGATGATACAGCTATCCTATTCTCCCATCCCGATCCTGTAAGAGCCTCATCCAATCTCCAAACACACCTCACCCGGATTGAGCAATAGTGCAACCAATGGCGGATAAAAGTCAACGAATCGAAATGCACCCATGTGACTTTCACCCTCCTCCGCAGCTTCTGTTCACCTGTTACTTTTAATAATATTCCTCTACCCAGATCTGACATAGCGGGATATCTTAGAAAAGACTCACCTGGAACCAACATACTAGACTTAAAAGACAAGAACTCAACTGACGATTCAGCCAACTATACCGACTGCTCAGCAGGACCTCTCTTCTCTAACTAGAAAACAAACTTCTAATTTATAAGACTATACTCCGACCTATCTGGACCTACGGAACTTTGGGGAACAGCTAAACCGTCGAACATCAAACGTATCCAATCCTTTCAATCCAAAATCCTTAGAACCATAGTTAATACACCCTATTACGTTTCCAACAGAACACTACACCATGACCTTCATATCCCTTTTTTCCTTGACCTCATACTAACCACATTCTTAAAATTACATATAAACCTTTCTAACCATTCTAATCCTTTGGTTCAATCCTTAAATAGTTCCACCCATCCGTACAATCCACCTCGAAGGTTGAAACAGAATTGGCCAAGAGACATATTATTTTATTGCAAAAAAAATGGACAATTGGAGTTCTGGTAATGGTCAGATTCTCCACTCAAGTTGAGTGTTTGCGGCTTTAGCGCACTTGCTCAGCCTCCACTGGCTCATTATAATTAATGCGGCGAGAGGGATGCGCTGAGATCTTTTGAAATCTGCTCTGTCTCTCACAAGTGAGGGATTGAATGGGCTCAGGGATCCTCAGGTCGATTGTGTAAATATATAAGATATAATATTTTATTTTTATGATAATTTTATATTATTATTTATTTATTTTTTCATGCACATAATTTTATTACGTTTGTTTTCTTTATCCTCCTGTTTGTATATATTTTAAGAGATTTTTTTTTTTAGTATGAATGTGATCGTTCATCACTATTACCTATCGCCAGGTGTGGCAGGTTGTAATATCTATCAATAAATAAAGTTTTTTAAATTAAAAAAAAAAAACTACTTCTCTGTTTTCAATTTTTTTTTTTTTCTAATTGCGAAATATTGGTGGTATATTAGTTGAATTAGCACATTTTCATTCATTTTTCATGTCAAAATTAAACAGATAAATGGTCGAAACTAAAATTATCGGTTGATAGGAATTTATTACTGACCCGATAGTATTTTTATTACACCTATTCCTTTACTATCACGTAAAGGATATTACCTTTTGTCCAATCATCCCTCAAATTTATGCATTATCTGATTTATTACCCCAAAGCTGCATTAGAATTCCTTTGAGTAAGGTGTTATGAGATCTTGGCTGTACGTTGAATATTCAATCGGTTGGACCTTACAATTTAAGCAGTTTATTGCTCATCTCACTGCCACAAACCTACTGCTTCATCAAATCTAGTCTCTCCATTTTGAATAATCCTATGATTTAAGTGTGATATCTATGGAAACCATAAATTTATTAATTGCATAATTAATAAAAACTGAATCAGGGTGATGAAGTATTGGATCACATTAATCGTTACCTGAACTGAGAGCTCCAGTGAAATGATTTCCTCCTGCGCTGGGGATTATTATTTTTGAGTTAAAAATGTTAAGGAAAAAAATTAAAACAAAAAATATATTTTTACTCTGTTTATAATAAAAAATAAGAAAAACTGAGATATGTGCCACGAGAAATATGTTTATAGAAATGTCTATATCTGACCTCGTCCATATGAGTAAGTGGAGATACTTCTTGAGGTATACACCCTGTGAGTAACCCTGTGGCTTATCTGTATGTGGCTTAGCCAGATGCTCAGGATATACTGATAAGAGCCGTTGCTGGGGATGTATGGACAATTCAGGCTCATGGTATTTGCAATGCTTATTCCATTACCCCATTAGTAAAATAGATCGCGCATACACACAAACAATTTTTTTTATGATTGGAGACGTTTATCGGTGGGTGCGGTCACCAAAGAACAACATAAATAAACAAAACCATATTTATTTATTTTATGCCGACGTTTCGACCTGAGTTTCAAGTCTTCATCAGGGGTTATGGCTTAGAGTTTTGGGCCTACCTGCTACGCCACAACCCCTGATGAAGACCTGAAGCTCAGGTCGAAACGACAGCATAAAATAAATAAATATGGTTTTGTTTATTTATGTTGTTGTTTGCTGATCGCACCCCTCGACAAACTTATCCAATCATTAATCTACGGTCAACTATCTACACCTCATTACAATTTTTTTTACATTAGACAAAAAGTATATAATTAAAATAAAACAAACTACAAATTAATCGATTAAATTACAAAATAAATAAAAATTACAAACTCATTTTTTTTAATGTTGCTTTTATATTAATAACAATAATAATTTGAATATTTGAACACGAAGCATTAAGTTTCTCAAATATCACTACACATTTTCATATATTTAATTACTTCCAAGGTTGAAACCTATTGTAAAATAGTTGATAAATAAAGGAAAAAGAAAGAATGACTTTATGAGGATCCAGGGTATAAACAAGGTAAAATAATGGTGGGAGTGGTGTTAACAATTAAAAAAAAATTTTACATTTGAATTTATCCTTTTCATTTTCAAATGTAACATCATATTTGACCATTTAATTCCCCCACTTCCCTTCCCTGTTGATACCTTTTAACCATCAAAAGTCATTCTTCCTCTTTCCTTAGTGTCGAAATTGTCTTATTTTGGTTAGCTATTTTTTTTTTTTTAACTTCTATTTTATTCTCTTCTTTTATTTTCTGTCTGTCTTTTAGTGGTTACTGTATTTTCGTATCTACATTCTTATCCCGTTTTCGTTATATATCTAATATATTCTTGTATTTATTGTTTGTTTATACTTTTCAGTGTACATATTATTTTAATTTTATTTAATTTACTTTGTCCATTTCTATATAAATCTTCACATATTTTTACATCATATTTAGCCATACCTTAGTTCACTTATTGCATGTTTTCTTATTCTCTTACTCTGTAACGTGATTTTAGTTGTTTTTATGTATTTAAATGTATGTAATATGACATTGTGTTACTTGTATAAAATAATTAATTGCAAGAATAATAGATATTCTTGGTAGATAAAATTTATCTATACGTTACATGATAAATTGCTGATCGCAATGAGCGTGTAGTTGAATGTGTTTTAGTTTTGTTTTAAAATTTCTTTCTGGCTAAAAAAAAAAAAAAAAAAAAAAAAATCGAACGACGTCCTCAAAGAAAGGGAAGACCCTATGGATCCATATAAGATAGGATGAAGGAGGCCGTATCGCCACAGAGACTGTAAAAAAACCAACGATAGCAATAAAGCTCCCCTTTTAACTGGCCCACAGGAGATAGTCCACAGTTATAGGAGTCATTAGTCGACCAGCTATGTCTAGATATTTTTTCGATTTTATCTAGAGCTGATTCGCAAAGACCCTATCAAGGGACTTAGGTCATCTACCCATTTGCCAGTCATTGAAAAAGAGACCTGCGAATTTTTAACTTGAGAGGGGAAAACTTCATAAGTATTTGCACCTACGACTAACATCACTTTTAGCGATTGCTAGCAGGAAATAAGGGTTGCAATGGTAAGTGAATCCGGAATACAGAGAGAGTCATATAATAAGCAGAAGCCATGACAATGTTTAACTGTAGATATTCCATAAAATTCGCTGGCTACAGTTGGGTGTCAATAGTACATATAATTTAATATCTTGTTCGAGACGTTATCCTTCCTACTTCGAGGGCTGCCCAGCATTCTGATCCGTACAGGAGGACTGGAAGGAACAGGGATTTTTGGTGAAATGAGATTTCCCAAAAAATAGTTGGTAAGACCAGGAGAGACTGCGTCATAAATGAAAGCGGTAGTAAGAATCTGACTGTGAAATACGTGCGCGGGAACTAAAATGGCTTGGACAAGTCTGTAGAATGGACGATACCAGAAAAGCCAGGTGGTATTTAGAAGCTAGGCCGAAAGAAAGACGGTCTCGTGTGGCAGACCCAGGTGCATGTACTCTAGTACATTGGAAAACTAGGGGCAGCCAGAGGACGCACCATCCCGGAGATGAGAAGACTAGCCAGGGACTGGGACCGGTGGGATGGGACTCCATGCTTCACGGTACTGCTATGTATCGGTCTTTTGACAATCCTTATTATTAAGGTGTTTCGTCATCTGCCCCTATACCTGGTCAGGGTACCCTTCTGCGAAGCTTTTTGCGTCCCCGGATATGAAAACATCTGTATTAAGTTTGTCACATTACCAGAGGCCTCTGAGAAAATTAGACTGGCTATCCTTTAAGTGTTCTAACAAAAATGACAGGTTTGACGAGGGATCGCAATCAAATTAAGCAGCTGCAGGCCCTTCCTGGACATGTCAAACTTTTTTACACATTCTCGGCCCTGAGGAGGCGGACGCCCAATCAGAGAGGAGAATTAAACATAAGGTAACGCCCCAAGGCTCGTGAGCAATACATTCAGTGAGAGTGAGCCGGTGAGATCGTTTCCGCAGTAGCGACACATCGGTGCATCTATTTTTTTCATGAGATGACCGTGGGGAGTCGAGTATGGCTCATCCGGAGACGGGTTAGACCAACCTTTTCTCTTCGTGACAGATTCAAGTTTCTGGCTAGACGTTTCACTGTCCAGATATCCAGGAAATAACATTTATGCATGTTGATGATATTATGACTTGACCTGTTTTTATAGTTATTCTGGCATGCATGGCGAAACTGCCTTTTCATTCCCGGTGATTTCACAATGACTTGGTAGCTTTAAAAACAAAACCCTAAAACCCATGTTGTTCAAAGTTTTAAAATGCTGCTTCAACTCTATTTTTAATGGGTGTGTTGAAAATGGATCTTGTAAAGATTTGAGGGCAGATTCCGAGTCAGAACAGATGACCGAGCGGGGGAAGTTTAGAGGGATATTGCAAACTGCGCGATTGATTCCGAAGAGTTCTGCTGTGTACACTGAAGAACATGGTTATGACGTAAAAAAGAGGGCGTGATTATATGGAACGACAGCAGTTCCTACTCCTTCGACTATTTTGGAGCCATCTGTAAAAATGAAGTTCTAATCTTGGTGGTTAGTTTTAAATTGATTGAACTTTTTTAAGGTGATAATGAGGCTGAATAGTTATTTTGACTATTGACAATTTAATTGGAACAAAAATTTCAAACATTAGTGATATCTTATTGAGGAGTTAGGGAGTTATATCAGTTTCGGGTAACCTGGTTTACAAAACTGTAGACCAGAAAAAGGTCGCTAAATTACCGGAATTTTACTAACCTTTTGAACAAATTTTAATTTTACCGGATACTGGTACAAACAAAAAATGTTTTTGAATAACTTATTTTATTGTGTAGTATTCATTAAATTATGTAATATACATCAGACTGTAGTTATAGAGCTAATTAAATACATTAATCCCATATTTACTGATTTATATAAATTAAAAGATAACAACAAAAATTTTGGATAAATGGAGATTGAAGTAGGAGGACTGTGAGTCACTAATCGAAAGGTGAATGAATATAAATAAGGACGAAGCCGAGGACCGGAGACGATTAATTAATCTACTCATTTAATCTCTATCCTAATTCTAGCAACCATTCCGCCTAAATCCGAAGATCTAGGATTAATTTGTATCATTTCCTTAAATACGTAATTGTGTTATAGTTAATACCTTAAAATATATAGTTTGACTGATTCATCTTCCACTGCCTCGTTTTTCATAGAGTGTATTGGGTCATTTCATATGAAATGTCTGTTTTCACAGGAAGTGTTATCTAGTGAAACAATGTACGCTCATTTTTCCCAACGTGTTAAATTTTAATATTCTATAACTGAAAAATTCAGGGTTTTGTGAAGAAATGAAATCATAAAATGGATTTTTAACCAGATAATCATTTTCGAAAATTGTACATTTAAGGAAGCTCTTCGAATGTCTGAAAAGCTGGAAATCTGTTGGTGATAAATCTGGCGAATATTGTGGGTGTGGAAAGACTTCGTTTAGTTTCTTCACTATGGGTATTCATGATCTTTATTTTAACATGTTAAAGCGTGTTAAATGGAAAAACTCATCTTAAATGGATAAATATTTCCTTCTTTTACCAATTTAAAACGATATAGCATGTAACAAGGTTGAGAGTCTGTTAATAGGTATGCTAAATGGAGAATGTCGTCACGAAACAGACCAGCTGAGCTTGTCACCGTTTTATTTGTTGTCGTGTTATGTTACTCACTCGTACTTTGGTTTTTCTTTTGTCTTGTGTTTTGGACTTTTTAAAAAATACAATCAGTAGCCAAACTTTTACAGTTCTACTTTTCACTTATTTTAGGCATGCTGTAATAAATTACTGTAATCAAAACCTAGAAGTAAACAATAACTCGAAGTTTTGGAAGGAAAGGTTACTCAGAAATAAAGTTGCTCAGAAAATTCGCTAGGATCATTTATCATTTAACATGACTTCAAATAGGGCTGCTCACAATCCTACACTTATAACATTTAACATGGTAAAACATTTTACATTTAACACAATATCATGAATACCCCTACTGTCTGTCGTGAAAAATGAGGTGCTGACGTTTTCGTGTAAGAGTATAGGACCCTTCCGATTAACCAATTCAGGTTCTTTTTACTAGTTTTAGATGCATTATGTCAATTTCATTGCAGTCAGATATGGATGTGGATTTCATTTCTAGGTAAAAAGGATATAGTGGATTATTTCTGCTACTGACCACCGCAAAGAAACCCATAATTTGTTTTTATGGTATAACCATTTATTTGACCTAGGCATGTTGTCATATACAATCCACTTTTCATCACAGGATACTCTCGAGACACGGCTATTTTTTTGCCTAGTAAGCAGTGAAACGCTTCAGCTGCTGCCGCTCTTACAGTTCATCAAGTACCCATTATTCAGTCCACGGGAATATCATTCTTTAGTTTGTTATATCGCTAGAATGTATATTCATAAGGACTAAAGGGGGGGGGGGGAGAGACGCCATATGCCATCATGATATCCTCGTAACCCCAGCACCACCAAGGGAGTAAGCGGAGAATGACAAGTCATGATGGCGAACGCCAGACTGGTCGCGTGCTGTTGAGTGTTCAGCGAGTGTCTTCTTTCTTTTTTTGTACCACGGCTAACTAAGAGATGTCTGGCTAAGAAGTCAGCACCGAGCGTGGTAGACAGCGCAGCGCAGATAATGACCACCATCCATCAGGTGACCCACAAACATATAGAGAGAAAGCAAGTACCCATTCACATGTAAGAACTTTCCTACAAACTCAAATGGCGACTCTCACCACATCATATTCACATCTCGCCAATAGACCAATTTTTTCCCCATATCTTAATTTTATTTAACCAAACTAACATTATTGTACTCTTTTCAGCCTTCCCCATCCACCAGTTATTTCACTTAATTTTAATATATTAGTTTCTCTCAATATCACTGTCTCTTTAACTAAACCCTTTCTGATATGAAACACTTATAACCTAGACTTGGATCTAATGCCTTCATAGCTTATAATTTGATGAAGGTCCAGTCAAAACACCCATAGATCTACCGTTTATTACTTAACCAATATCCTTTTACCTCACCAGTTTATTAAGTGTCGAGAAACTGTCGGAACACATCTATTCAGTTATGCTTCTTAAGAGTTCTTTTCCACAGTAAGCCCATCGTCACCAATTGGTGGTGTATGCTTTCCTCAGGATTGGGTTATCCAAATCTGGGTCACTAGCCAAAAATTTTCAAACCACTGACGAATGGTTCGTTACAATACCCTTCTCCGAACTTTTAATGCCTAATCATAACGCCAATGTCTCTTTCAGCATGGGCTGCCGAGTGTCCAAGCTTTTTCAGGTTCATGTTTGATGACATACTAAATAATGTGCAATCAATAGTGATGATCGTAAATACTATAAAAATTAGGACTAATAACGGATCATTATAATTTGTAAACATGATGGTAGTTAACAAATAAAGTCCACTAACCCCACTTTTTTAGTCATAACAATTATTCAAATTATTGTTGAAAGGAATATGGTCCGGGTGTGGTCAAAAAACTCAAATAGTAGAATTATACTATTTTAATGAGCCAACGTTTCGCCCCACGTTGCAGGGCTTCGTCAGGGCTAAAAAAGATACAAACACATAGTTACAAAAGGAAAACAAAAACATAAGTGTAAAATAACAGGGGTATAAAATGTAAAAAAGTAAGATATAATAAGAAAAATTAAAGGTAGTAAATAGTAAATGTAAAGGGTAATAGTAACAAATAGATAAGAAAAGAAATATTAAAGAAAATACAAATAAAGAGATGTAAAAAGAAAAAAGAATACGAATCAAATGATGAGACAGAATGCATACTTATTTTGACGGGAGTCAAAACAAAAATGACCGTTGGTATTGGGAGGAGTGGGGACGGCAGTTGTGCCACAATAACGAAAATGATTTGTAAAGTAAACATGATAGAACAGTAGTATTTAAATTAGGTGAACAATAAATGGAAAAATACATTAAATACATACATTAAAAACAGATAGAGAAACAAAGGAAAAGTAAAGTATAAAATAATGGGATACAATGTGTGTAAGTAATTAAGAAACAAAATATACCAAATGAGCGGGATTACAGAAAAGTGTAAAATATAATAGAAAATTAATAATAAAGTAATTAATATAAGTATACTTAAGGAGATAACAGATGAATATAAATTAAAAGATAGATACATGAATATAAATGAAACAGGAAGGATAGTGAATATAAAAATAAAAAAATTAATAAATAAAAGAAATTAAAAATGTGAGAATTTAGAAAAATAAGAATAAAGGATGTGACAAGAAAATGGGCTTCTGAAATGCAGAAAAAAGTGAAAAACAAAGTATTATGTGGATTTTATTATGTTCAAAAGTATGTGGATTTTATTATGTTCGAAATTATTATTTGAATTTTTCAAATTATAAAAACGGACATTTCATATGAAATGACCCGCATAGCCATTAGGATGATAATTAATTGTAATTTTTATTATAATTATTAAAACATTATAATAATTTATAATATATTCTAAAACGTATAAACACTAAAGGAACGTCTAAAAAATACTCTAAAAATGCCGTTGATAATTCGGCTGAAATGTTCAATTCCTTATCTATGCTAATACTAGCTCGATTAAGACAATATATTTTTTAATGGTCTCATAAATGATTATATTTAGGTATTAATTACTATAAAATAGTTTTTTCATGACTTATGTTTTCTGTATTTTCGGTAAGTTATTCTGTATTTGAAATTAAATAGATTGAACCGGAATAACTTGAGCATATTTCATAAAAATCTAAATCTTTTCAGTCTATAACGAAAAGAAGGTTTTTCGACTACAACATGCACAGGTTCTCTTAGATTATCCGACCAGGTACACAGCCATGGGAGCCGAACCCCCCCCCCAAAAAAAAAAAAGAAAAATCAATTAAATCAGTTCTCCGTTAGTGAGATTTATTTTTAATTTTTAATCATTTCTTCTAATTTGATTTCGTACTGCTTGATTATATTCATTTATTAAAAAAAAATACAGATCAACTTTCTTAGATTTTTATCATTCCGATTTCTGACTACCGACTAAGGCAGCTGCTTGCTCTAACCCTGTCAGACCAATATTGCTACCAGTTCCTGTGATGGGACAGGCGGCGGTGAAGAATACCCTTCCTCAGTTAATCCTCGAGGGGCTGCCAATTCCGGCAGACACATTGCGAAAACATTATTGCAAGAAAATCGTAGCAACAGATTTCCGCGACTGAGTTTTCCAGAGGACTTGATTTATTACTTGCGTGCGGCTGGTCTAACTTAGTTGGATAAAATTCCTTTGGGGAAAATAACCCACGAAGTAGAGTTCCTCCATTTCATACAGTTTCAATCTTTCCAAAGTTGTCTACCGAAATTATCACGTTGATCTGGCAATGTCATTCATTTTTATTTTGTACTGTACCTCTTATTTGTAGTTGTAAAAGTTGTTTTATTGTTTAGGCCTGGTGGGCCTTACATCGTTAATATAACAGTAAGATTTTTTTTGTTTTAATTGATTATGAGGGGAGGGTGTATTGTCTCGTGCAAAAGAAACCCCTATCTATTTATAACTTTATAAATATTGAACAGTTTTGAATAATAACGATGAATTATAAAAATGAATTATACAGATAAAAAAAAAATTCTTAACAAGAGAGAAAAAGTTAATAACAAAACAATGACATTTATATATGTATATATAGTTGACCGTAAAAATTGATATATAAGAAGATGGTCAGGGTTGCGGTCAAAAGAGAAACAAAAATAGTTTACAACTGTACAAATGTACGAATGACATTTATAGTTTTAATAAATTAAATAATTGACTTCTAATGGGAATAAAAAAGTTAATTTGAGAAAAAGACGAAGAGAAAAAAATAGTATTAATGTCAATAATAGAAAAGATAAATATAGAATTTATAACAGAATGGGCTTCAGTCTTCGAGAAGAGGTTGGATTTCCCAAGTTGTAAGTCGCTGCTCATTTAACTGGGTGGAATTTTATGAACCGTTTTTAGTTTAATTCATCTATTGGTTATATTTGTAGTTCCTGGTGGAATTTGGTATTTATTACGAACCAAGGGACATCCACAGAGATTCTTAGGACCTTATTTTGGAAATTATTGTAATTTTTTCCCCTTCCATGCCACTCCCAAGACTTTCACAGCTGTGCTTTAGTAGTGGCCTAAGTATTGTTTTATAAGTAATAGTAGTTGTTTCTGGTTTTAATTTATATTTTCTGTTTACTAAAGAATATAGCATTGCTAACCTTGCGTAGGTTTGAGTTTAATGTTGATATAGTGATTTCAGGTAAGTAATTTCTACGTATCTTACTGTTTTATTGGCAGGATTCCATTGCTGTTTTTTACCTTTGAGGATTAGTTCCAAAGGGTCTATTGTTAAAGGAAAAGTGCTGATATGTCAATGTTTTATGATTCTGGCCTATTTACTCTTTTTTAGTTCTTTTCGCGTCTCGTTTCAAAATAATAATCAAATTGTAAGGATTATATATTTAATAATAATAATACTCTTTATTAATTCTGGGATTGAACCCTTTAGAATAATTTACAGGCGTAAAAAATAGGCTTTACAGCCTTAGAGTAAATTACAAAATAGAGATGAAATTACAAGATATCATAAAATAAAATAATACAGTGAATTTAAAAAGATACAATTAAACAGCCATAATTAACAGAATATATAATATAATGATAAAACAAATAAAATGAAACCACTTGTTATATCATAAAACATAAGATGACTTCTGATTGTAAATAAAAGAAAAAAAATGATAAAAAATCAAATACAATTAAACTAAACAGTAATAAATGAAAAGATATAATTTCTGCTAGTGTACATATTTACAATTATAAACGAAGATCTAAGATATAAAATACAGAAAATATATAAACCTTTTTTGAAACTTTCAATTGTTATTCTTCCGGAATTGGGTGGAGAGAAGGTAGTCGAAGATAGGTGGATTTGAAAATTGGAAGAGTGCTAGAACTACGAATAAAGGAAGGAATAGAATTCCATAGGGAAGAGGAACTGTAATGTATTATATATAGTATTTCAAAAATTCTTTTTTTATAAAACTCCTACAAATGTTATAGTTGTATTCCGGATGACGTTAGTCTTTAAGCATAATTTTTTTATAATTCAAAAATTTGAATTAATTGATTAGTTATCAATATTTTTCTTTACGTCTATTAGAAAATTTGTTTTCCTTGATCTAAATTGTTATGTCATTCCAGATATTGATCGTTTGTTATGTAATTATCAAGTTAAGATAAATAAATAACTCATAAAAAACAAAACAATCTTTCATCATCTACTGTTTTGGTATGTATTATAAACTATGTACTCTAATATTATCCAATAATTAAGATATGACTTATTTACCATTTACTAGTCGATAATTATCTATCATGGTAAGTCTATCACAAAAGGAAACATTATGATAATAAACCTAGTGATAGTGAGAAGAAAAAATGGCGAATATGATACACGAGTATACTACTGTATTATCAAATAACCTCTGATGTTATTTTAATTTTAATTATTATGACAAGGAACACCAATTTAAGGCTTGTTTACACAAAGAGTTTTCTGTCGTGCTTATACAGTCACGAAAGTAAGACAGTAATACAGTGCGGCTGTTTACTAATATTTAGTTAAGTTATTTTTAACTGGGTGTGTTATGTAGATTAATGAGTGAATTTACTTTAAAAAGGAATATAGAATAAACAAAAAACATCCGGCCATTGATATTTTCTATTCTGAGCCATGGATTTTCCAGTAAATTATGTTGCTCCAGTTAAATCTACAAAGACTAATCCCTCTGGGGCAACTCATTAGTTCGTGCCAAAAACATTATTGGAAGGAAATGCCCGGTCTCTTAGTGATTTCTGCAGTTGATTGCTTACACGACTCAGATTAATGGAGGGGCATTTTAAACAGAATGGAACACCTAGTTTGTTGTCAAGTAAAAAGTCCAAATTTCGAGCTCCAAAAATTCATACCTACTAAGTGGCATAGTACCTTCACTTTTCTTGGAGTCGCCACACAGGAGTATGATTAATTATCATAATAGGAAGTGAAAACGAGGACAAATATTTCTCAAAGAATAGAGTTATTCAGTTCTTTATTACTAAAAATGTGTATGAAATTTTCCATGTTTTTTTTTTTTAATTGCTGTAATTCATTTAAACATGGAAAATGGCATGGAAGCATAAACCTTTAGAATTTAGCATCGAAAAATAAGAACCTAGTGGAAGAATTACTTTTAAAATATACTGTTATGTTCCCCTCCAAGTTACCTCATTAAACATTTTCCAAAAACTTTTGAACGTACAGTTTTTATTTTATTTCTTCTTATAGACTACAATAACTAATGAGGCTTATTTTTAAATGAAATTCTATTGTAAGAACTGACTAGATCAGTTAGTGAATTGAAACAATAAATGGTAGATCGAAAACGAATTCTTCAAGTGCCTTACCTAAGAGGTTGATCATAGAGAAGGTGTCAAAAAACTTCAATTTATTAATTACTATTCATAAATCTATTTTTGAGGTAAAATATAGCCTCCATAGAAGAACGAAAAGAGTTCTGTTGGGGCATTGTTTTCTGTATATGGAGTGAAGGGCTTCCACAATTAAGGGGTTCAAATGCATTTTTTATTTATTTAATGTGATTTACAACTGTACAAATATTAAATGCAGTCAGTAAATATGCAAATGCATTAAATTTGCAACTTGATGAAATTCTCCGTTATAGAGAGTTATCTTCTAAGATACATATAACTTTATTTATTTAAACTGTCCTTTTTGAGTAATATCAAAATAAGTTATCAATAGATTTTAAAACGAAGAAGTTTCGTCTTTTAATTACTGAAAGACTGTTACATAAAAAATGGATAAGTAAGTTTATAAAAGGTCTCCAAATTATCTTAAATTCCGTTCTTTCAGGAAAAGTTCTGAGAAAGTTGTGTAAGTGAAACTGTAAGGAATAGTGTAAGATGTTAGGCAAAGTGAGGCGGAGAATTGGTTCCTTTCCGGAGCTGTAAGTTAGCACGGCTGAGGGAGAAAGTGGGGCCAAGTGAAAACACTAATGAAGGCAGTCCGGCCCCTGGGCCCTGGGTCCTGTCTAATTTAGGGGCCTCGGGTTTATCTCACCCCCCCCCCTCTCTCCCGTTCTCAGGAATAGTTGCCCCGGTCGTGTGGAGTTCGGCCAAAAATAGCCTTTCCTCCTTCCCTGAGAAATAACTTCGTAGGTCTCTTGTATATCGGTGTTAATTGACTGTAGGACTTATTATATGCTTCATGAAATTGGCAAAATTAATATGATTAATCCGTTAAGAAGCCAAGTACTATACTTCTAGAATCTATGAAAGAGTTTATCCCCAGGGTTATCTACTACACTAATTAACATCTAAAACGCTTCCTGTAATATTCATGAAACTGTTATCATTTAAAATAAAGTAGATTTGATGAAATATGAATTCTAAACATAGAAATATTTACGTTCAATAGTTCCCGAGATAGCTATTTTAAAAGAATCGTTTCATAAAAAATCAACGGTTAGTAAATTTATGTTAGGAGATCTATATTTCAGTACCTATTTAACGTAAGTCCATCAGCACTCAAATTAATGCTAGTTTAGTTTACACCTTTTGTCTTTGTAGGAGTAGTAGTTTTCATGGTAATAACAAAAATAAATTTAATTTAGTTGTTCGGACAAAATTTGATATGCGAATATTATAAAAAAAACTTCTACCCTACGAAATTAATGTCATAAACTACTCTACAATATTTTAGATATATTTTTTCACAATTTAGCAAATTTACTTTACTTTAAATCATGTTCTATTATATATAGTTTTCATTAAAGTAATCAAACTTTGGGGTCAAATAACTAACTTTTTTTCCTGTTGGGCTCTCGTACTATATATTTTAATATTATTTATAAATTTTAATATTATTATTTAAGAGAAAGCCTAATACTTAAAATCCTTGTGGCTGCTCAACTGTGTTAACTTGCTAATCAGCTTGCTGATAAGTGCAATATTAAGGTATCGATAAATGATGTTTTATATATATACAAATACATTTATTTAAAAAATAAAAGATTTGTGAGGGACAATTAAAATGCGAAGTGAATATTGATACACTATGTATTATAATGCTTAAGTTAAGATGATATTTTATTTAATTAATATTAATTGGACGTAAATAGCTCTTTTAAGGCTAATATTTAAGCAAATGTACTCTTCTTTAAATAATGTTCTCTTAGGTTTTCTATAGTTTTAGGTAGTTTTTAAGATATATAGCTCCGAATGAAAAATTAGTGTTTTTTAAAGTTTTGAAGTAGCCGCCATTTTTTATTCCCCCTACCTATATTTGGCAGACTCGTCAATTTTGACTATTAACTATACATAGTTTTCATTAAAGTAATCAAAAATTGGGGTGAGATACCTGCCTTTTTTTCTTCCCGACTCTTGTACTATGACTAGATTAATTGGATCCTTCAACGAACCTTACAATGCCACAAGGAAATCCAAGGCAGTAGTATACTAGTATACATTTTTCATTTGTATTATGCATTTGCATGTGTGTATTGTACAAATTTATAAAGGAGGTTACGAAAAAAAAAAGTTAATTTTTCTAATGAATAATACAATGTTTCTTAAACGTTTAAATTTACCTCTTTTATCGAAGGGTGGGATATATAATAAGTTGTATTTTCTTTCTCAAAGACAACTTAATAGGAAACATGAAGGTTTCAAGTTCATGTACCGCCTAAACTATGCCCTTTTACAAACTTTGTTCAAGGGAAAACTTTAGAATCGTGTTTTCTTACAATATAGCCTGTGTCATTCTTTCATCCCAGCTTCGAGTAACTAGACTACATCATAAATAAACGCGGTGAGGAATAGCTCATCTTCTGTATATTTAGTCTATTTGCCTAAAGGGGTTTGTCAAAGATCACTCTATATCTGAGACAATAGGGTCTAGTGAATCTATATGATTGCTTTTCGTTTTAAAGTATTCTCATTATAAGCTCTTCCGCATTGTGAACAATCGATATTTTTACTTTATAACCTGAAAATAAAACGAGCCCTGAGCCACTAACCTGAAGCAGACTCTTCTAAAAGGTACCAAGTATAAATGAGAGAAACTCCGACTGACAGATCGGAGCAGACTGGAAGCAATAATGCCGCAGCTAGGATAAAGTGGGTTGACTCCTGCAGCCGTCAGATTTTTTTTCGTCCTGCAGAACAAATCCCTTCCCTTTTTTTTGCTTCCCACCCCCCTCCTTTTCTGGTTTTATTTTCTACATTCGTAAAGGAAATTTCCTTTTAGTTATATTAGATAGTGTTATTCAACCAACTACCAATTTCAGCATTCCTTACTTTTTTTTTTAAGTATTAATTTTTTTAGACCTTACTTTTCATGTTTCGAAACTTATGTAAGACATGCCCCACAATGATTTAACCATTTCCTCAACTAATTATTATTAAAGTACTACATGTACATAATATAATTTAAGATTTTGAGCTATTACAATTAAAAAGTTACTTAATAAAAACATTACTCACAATTGTCTATTACAGTTTGTTCTAAATTTCTGTGATACAAATAACTAGGATTTGTGTTAAAACCGAATAGGGTTGAAATGTAGGAAGGATTTATTTTGGTTTTTCCAACTTGTAACCGTTTTTTGTAGCAGGTATTCCGTCTGTTATTTCTGTTTTGTATTTTGTCTATTTATATTTAGTGTTGTCAATCATGTTTTATAAATTTATAAGATTAGAGTAACTTTAATTTAAATAGTATACATTAATTTTTTGTTGATAGCCCGATTTTTATATTTTTCTATAGTAATTATTTCTTTTAAATTTCGCCTTTTTATTTTATTATTTATTTATTTAATACCAGATCGGTCTGGTGGGTCTTACATGGTTAACGTGAAAGGTAGATTTTTTTTTTATAATTGATTATTGGGAAGCATAGTCTCATACAAAAGACAACCCTAACTATATACAATGTTAAAAAAAATTAAGATAAAATAAATAGATTAAAATAATTATTCCTTATAAAAGATAAAAGTAATTACAAAACAATGACATTTATGAATATAAATAAATAAATAATTGACTACTAATGGAAAAAATAAAAGAAAGTGAATTTAAAGAAAATATGAAAAGAAAAAAGAAATTAAGATAAAATTAAAATGAGTGACAATAACAGAACTGACAAATAAAGAATGTATAACATTGTGTCCTACAATAGCCTGGGCTTCAGTCTTCGGGTTGCGGTTGGGTTTCCCAAGATGTAGGTTACTGCTCCTTTAACAATAGGTAACAGGGAGTGGAACTTAATGAACTATTTTTTGATGTAATCTTCTATTGTCTCTGTTTGTAACAGCGACAAACCAATGAGCATCCACAGCAATTATTACGACTTTATTTTGAAAAGATTGTATTTTTGTTTCCTTTTCGTAAAGTATGCCTCTTCCTAGGCTTCATAGCCATACATCAGCAGTGGTCTGAGAATTGTTTTATAAATAAGAATTGCTGTTTCTCTTTTTAATTTGGATTTTCTACTTGGAGGTTAGGATATAGCATTGCTAACCTTGCGTAGGTTTGAGTTATTTTGATGTTCATATGGTAGTTCTATATAAGGAAGTGATTGAGGTGAGTTCCCAGGTATTAAATTTTGTTTAAAGTTATTAAATTTACGATATATGAATTTTGGTTTATCAAATCTGAATGTATGTCCTTTTTGCCTAAAATGTGTAGTAAGAGTAGTTTAGCCAGGATTGTTGGGGTTGTTTGTTAACGAGGTACAACTATATTTGTGTTGATATACCCTTATTTTGAAATAATGTTCTGAAGTTTCAAAATAGGATTTTCCAAAGTTCTCCTCACAGGGGATTTCATACACTATACTAGATTGTAGCTCTATTTTGGATAAAGTGGCCGTGTATGTTATTGCGTAATATTTTTTTTTAGAGTATTCGAATAATTGGGTAATCGAAAGCTCAAAATATGGGTTCGCACCATCAATTCTAAGATAGCTAAACTAATTGTTGTAAAGGATGATCCTGTTATAGCCGGAAATTATAGGACCCTCTTATTGATACTTCGAAATCATTTCTTCAAGTGAGATTTAAAAATTTAGTGACTGCTGACAGTGAATGTCCTAGGGTCGGGTGTAAATAAGGCAGTTAAGCGACTGCCCAATGATGGTTCGAAACCGGTCTGTTGGGGGTCGACTTTTTAACTTCAGTGACGATCCCACAGAATAAAAACTTGACCCCACCATAGTTAGAATTGGTTGCCTCTAGATAACACCCCTTGCGTATGCCAGATGTGACCGGGAAGGGGGCCATAAAAAAAAATCCCTTACCATTTAACAATCCTACTTAGCGATAATAACGTTATTATTATATATCAGTTAAAAAAAAATACTAAAAAAGAAAAACAAATTTGGCTTGAAACATATATCTTTTTTTTAGATTTATTAAAATTTTTTCTATGGGAATTTTAATTTGTACTATTTTATTGTATCTATAATATTCGATTTGTCTTGACGGTAGAGTTTCATTAGAAGTATCCACAACTGCCTCATCCCAGAAGGTTCTGAGGTGGCTGCAGGCTTGACCATAAAACCGATGTATTAAGTTTGAAAGAAATGTACAGTCCGTCCATTTCCTTCATTCTCATATTTATAATTTTAAAATTCATTATATGGTTTGTTTAGTGTCACCTTTTCCACCTACATATTTTTTTAATGCTGAAATATTATTTTTAATTTTCTCTTTTCCTCATATGATAATACCTACCTCCTGCATTGCGGAAGTCTTATTCAAATACCTTTCCCTCGAAAAGAATCTTCATTTTCTTTTTATTTAATTAATTGATGCACTCAGTGTTATTACATTACTCCAGAGAAAGAAAGACAAATATAAAGGAACAGGCCCGAAGGTATATTTCGTCAGCTTAAAAAGTTTTGTTTTCAAAGCAAATGTTATTTATTTCCAACAATTTATTTAATTAAATGCAAGTTTTCCTACATTTTGTAAAGGGAAATTTGTTGTTTCTGTAAAATATCTCGAACGAAATATATTTCCAAGATAGAATAAAATTTATAACAAGAACGCATTAACAAGAAAGCAAGAACGAATTATCACGTTGCCCCTTAAATATATAACTGAAAAAAATAATTCTAAATATTTGTCACTTTAATTAAAATATTCTAATCTTTGAAAAATATGCTTTTATATTACTAAGTAACTTATTGTTATAAAACAACCAAAAAAATG
>NW_027112702.1:470309-483385 GCF_000696795.3 Halyomorpha halys | reverse complement strand
ATATATACATACTTAGAAATGGTTTAGTCATAATTCATAATTCTTATGAAACTTTGTTGTCCATAAGACAAATGAAAAGTTGATATAAATTATGAAAGGATTTGGTGATTAACTTAAGTAGATAAACGGAAAAATATGTTGTCTAGGTTCAACACATTTCCAGAAATAAGAGCAGTAATATAGATTTATTATATACCGTTGAAAAGGTTTACATACACTTGATTTTAGAAGTGTTTTACATATAAAGTATTAACAGATATGTATAAAGGATGACAAAAAAAACATATATAAAGGCCTGCTTTGAAAACTTGTTTACCAATGCGCAGTGCTTTTTTTCGTTGCACTAGTCTAATAAATCATTTCGCCATAGTTGTTAACTAGTTAATTTTTAGTTTCACTTAATATAAATATGAGAATTTTAGTTAAGAGGATGACTAACAACCTTAGCATTTTAAATAATGATTGTATAACAATATAGCATTGAAAAAATGATCTGATTATAAATTTCTGTAAACTGTTATAGAAACGTTACAAAAATAAAAATATCAAAATTTTAAAATAGGAAATAATAAGAAAAGTACTTGTTGAACTGTTGAAATTGGTGTTAATTAATCTTTCAACTGAAAGCTGAATTGGAAAAATTACTACCCCAAAGTGTTTTCACTGTAAATAATACAGAAATATCTGTTCTGAAACTAACTAGGACTAATTTCTAACTCAAAGAATATTTCTATTTTCATGCTAAGTTGTTCACACACAACACAGACCATATATATATATTACAAATTAATATTACACAGTTTACTTCTATCATAATTTCTCTCAATGCTGCTAGCAAACCTTTTTATGAATAATATGAGATATTTAACATCATAATTAGGACTGAAATTGAGTTGCTGTGAGATCGGAGAAATTCATCTCTCTATATTACCAAAATTTAATGCTGAATTATTAATAATATTTAAATGTAGGGTAGGGAGCGGTTAATTTCCTTAGGGCAAGTGAATGGGATTGTCCCCTGTTATACATATTCAGTGTAATAGGAGAATACCATTCGCTTAGCAATGCCGCTCCATAACCTTCTCATGTAGTAATCACTTGTTAACATCCTCACTACTAGAACAATTGTTTTCCAGCTCCAAACAGCGAAATATTTACTTAAATTGTTAAATTTTACTATTTTTTTAAATTTATTTATTGATATTTACATAAAAATACATCTACTAAATTTGATGTAAGATCATAATGGAGTGACACAGGCATTTAGTGAAACTACCCATTGGTCAAAACCACCCTAATAATATTTCTACATCAGAACATCACGAGGCCATCTTCTTTTCAGGGGCCTCAGAGAATTGCCAGGAATGGAAGAGGAACCAAGGTTAGTTACTAGTGGATTTGGGTGATAAGGGAGTTTATAATGGAAGGATTGGTGTCAGGTGTGGGTTACGTCGGTTTCATATGAAACATTAAGGTCTTTATGAATGATTTTATTTGTGACAAAGTAGGGAGCATCGAGGATTTTACGAAGGATTTGATACGAGAGGAATTCGAAGGTTCATTGGAGCCCCAAAGGTCAATTCCGTATGTCCATATTGTCCTTATTACAGTCTTGTAGATCAGTTTTTTGTAATGGATTGGAATTTTAGACCGTTTATCTAGTAAGTGCTATAATGGACAGAATTGAAGTGCAGTTTCCTGTCTTTTCAGTCTTTAGGGCAGTCGGTAGGTTTACGTCTTTAAATTATATGAATAAAATGTCAATATTATTATTTTTTAATTTTTCTCAGCTCAAATTTTTTGATAGTCATACTTGTTTTCTTTTTATTTATATTGAATTAAAAAAACTAGGACTTTTGTATTTTTAATTCATATTTTAGAGATTAAAAGATAATTCTTTCATACTAGATTTACAATTTATTATCATAGAATTCTGGGTACAAGTTAAATTTAGCTTCATAAATGGGCCTCATTTGTGAAATAAGGACAACTTTAACATGGCGACTAAATGCAATTGGAATATTAATATTAAGTGAGGTCGTCCTTTAGTGTCTTTATTACGACTACAGTCCTGAACGCCTTACCCTCCTCTTCGGAGCTTCTCCTATTACAGTCTTAATTAGTTTCTTGTTCCAAACATAGCTAAAGTTGTCTATAAGCTACCTTTGCTTTTACATTTCACTATATATTGAATATATGTTACTTTTATTAAATGTATTAGTGTGTGTGATCAAAAAATGCCAAGTATTTATATATATATTTATAGGAAATCAGAACCTCAACTCCTTTCACTCAATAGATAATAAGTTTAAAGATTAGTCTTCAGATTAAACAATATCACGTATTTATTACATTTTATTATGTATAGTATATAATATATAAATATAATACTGTTTGTGTTACGATCAAAAGAAGCTACAAGGGCGTACCTAGGATCAAAACTAGAGGAGAGGGCAAACCTTAGGTTTCAACATTTCAGCACGGAAAAGGTGAATGAAGCCAATATTTTAAGAAAAATATATATAATTGTAGCATCGCTTTACTAGTCATTACATTTGTATTTGCTTGAAAAAAATATTTTTATTTAATTAATAATTTTTCCGCTTCTAGAAAGCAATTTAAATAACGAATCTTATGATTCCCCACAAGGGATGCTGAATTGGAAGATTTATAGCATTATTCAATTAGTGAAAATTCTAAATCATATAATAAAAAGCTATTTAAAATTAAAATCAAAAACCTTATTTGGATTTACTCATACGTCAAATCTTTCATTTACCTGTAACATCCGCGTAATATTATACTGATACGAATTTTGGCTAATGCAGCCTTTTAAAAACAATATTTAAAAAAAAAAATTTATTATTACTTTATTTTTTTCACAGAATGGCCTTAGATACCTTGCGAATATCATTACTTTTGGCTTCTCTCTTGTTCTTGTTTTTCCCTTTCCTTCCTTTTTCCACATTATCTCTACGTGCCTTTGTTTTCTTTATTGTGTCCACGCGATCCCATTTTTCGAATTTCTCTTTCCTATGAGAACTTGATTTTTTTTCAGTCTTTGCCTATATCTTTCTCCGTCCAGACAATCCTGGTCCCTTATTCCTAGTCTTGCTGTTTCTTCCTTTATCTGCCTGATGTATCCTTCTGAGCTTTTGTATCCTCGGATTACTAAGAATATTTCCTTGTTTAGTATTTCCGGGACCATTCTTATACTATGACCGTGGAATTTCAGTCTCCTGATTCTTATTTCTCTTTCTAGGTCCTTTGTGTCTTTGTAGATTTATTTGTTGGGTCTTTTTGGGGCCGTGGATTCTTCTTAGGATTGTTCTATTCCCAGAAGTTCTTCCAGACTGGGGAGGCATGTCGGTTCCGTCCCATATAGTTTTACTGGTTTAACGAATTACTAACTTTTATTTTATTTTTAAAAAAAATTAACTTTTATTTAAAAATGCAATTTGCCACCCTCTAGGGCAATAAGTAACTTTAAGTTGACTTGATTTTAAGTACTCAATCATACCATATGTTTTTCTGTATTTTTAAAATATTTATTTATTGCTATTTACAACTGTTCATTATAATACATTTAGTAAATCTGATCTAAGTTAAATTGGAGTGTTACAGGCGTGTAGAGAAACTACCCATTGGTCATGGGAAAATGGAGAAACTACACATTTGTAGCACTCTAATGACATTTTACATTTGCTGGTCTCGTGGCCATCTTCTTCATACCATATGTAAATATAAGATATAGAAAAAATTAAATTTGCATAAATAAAATAAAACTAAAAATCAAAATGGATTATAATAATAAGGAAAAAAATTAAATTAAAAAAAAATAATATAAGAAAGGAAAATAAAAAAAGGAAAAATCATTGATATAAAAAGTTTCACTATTTATAAACTTAGGATATTTTTTATTATATTTTAAATACTTTCTGAGTGAAATCCATTTAAGTTTTATTGTTTTCAATTCGTTACCTTACCAAATCTTAGAAGGGAAACACCAGTCGGTTTTATGTTGCTACGATCTGGGTGACTGGAGTTCCAATCTTTCGAATCAATGCAACAAACTTTGTTCTTATCGCTGCCTGCTATTCCCTAAGCACCCTTCCTTTATATCTTCCGATGTTCCCTAAACATTCTTTACCCCATCGTAAAACGTCACTTTATTTCCTCGACCGTTGTCGGAGAGGCCTTCTCCACTTTACCACTCTTTACCTCCTTCCAGTCCAGTTGTTCAGGATCGTAAGGAGTGTTCCGTAGTGTCCAAACGGCTGTCATCGTGTCGACTTTTTATCTTTCATCCTCTTTAAGATCTGGTGAAAAAGCATTCTGGCACTAGTCCTTGTGTTTAGAGTGCTATCAAAGAGAATAAATTCAAGCATTGGCATTCGTTCAACAAAGCATGGTCTTGGTTATTTGCTAAAAAATATGAGAGAGCATTTTAAACCGCTTGTCTATACTTCAACTCTTTATAAATTAGATGAATCCTAAATGGAATTTAAAGGAGAAGATATATTCTTTGATAGAGTTAAATTCAAAACCTATGCTACATTATTATACATCTATCATAACAGGGTTAAAAATAAATTTGTTAAGAAATTATGACCTATTATAGATAAACTGAACCACTCTGAAACAAGCACTTGTACAATAGCTCCTGCTAGTTTAGCTATCACGTCTTCATCCTTACTGGTAAGTAGTATCTTATTATTATTTCCTGCACAAGATTTCGACTGGTTTTGTTTTATTTATAGATGAATGACAGTATCTGAATTTGAAGGAGACGGTCAAGATAAACAAAAATAGTTTTCAACGATTTGTAAATTGCCGACGTTTCGAGCTGTAGGCTTTCATCGTGGCTGTTGTTATGGGTTGAGATGCACAATGGCAAAGGAACGTTAAATTTTGAAAATTGGAAATTCAAAGTTCCTTTGTCCAATATGTTTATCTCCACCCATTACAACAGCCCTGATGAAAACCTACACCATGGGTTGAAACGTCGACAATAAATGAGTTGAAAAATAATTTTTATTCAAAAACACACTAAATTTAATATTGTTAAATTTAAACCACTTTAAATTTAATAATAATTAATTTGAATAAAATATGATTATTTGTAGTAAAATATTATTCGGTGACATAATTGAATTTCCGTCAAGTATAGATTATGTTTATGAGGAATGTATAGAGCATATATATTGTATAAAGAAAATAATTTTTAAAAAATATAACTGCAATTAAATAAAATTTGTGGTAATAAATTTGCAGTATTGGAGGTGCAGCGGCGGTGCATTCTCTGGTCACGCTTAGCAACGGGCCATTGGCCATGGCGATTGAAAATGATTCCGCGTTTGTGCCTCGACTCCTCAAATTACCCTCTCGCAACAAGGGTATCATTTATTTTATATAAGCCATCTTCCACATACTAATGTATTATTTTTCTTGCAATCTGTAACATGTTATCATGTAGTACACCTTATATGTATTTATTTGTTCATCCATTTACTCTTTTGTTTTTGAAAACTTTATTATCATTTCCGAGAATATTTTTTTGTTTAGATTTCCTGCTACATTTGAATATATGTTGAATATATATATTCCACATAAATCAATTTATACCCAATGAGAACAGTTTATATTTTTAAAGACATTATTAAATTGAATATCGCTTATTGACCTCTTAAAGTTCAATAGTTTCCTAGATATAGTTTATTTACACTTAAAATTGTTTCCAAATTAGCATAGCTCAACGTTTTGTGGATTGAATATGGCAAATATCATGGAAACTGAAACTAATATAATCAATAGGAAATAATTTATGCTATCTGGCTTCAATTTATGAACTAACGTAGATCTTTACGTCTGATAGTCCTTGAAATATTTGCAATAATTGATAAAATATTGATTTGATGAAATATTTGATATGGTGAAAAACATATTGATTTCTGAAAAAAAAATATCCCGGAAACTATCAGACGTGCAGATATCTATTAAAATCAAATTGAAATCACAGTGCCCCCTTTAATTCTTGTGGTGATCATATTAAAAAATGTTTGTAGATAATAATAATAATACTTTATTTGTTTTCGGACGAGTCCCTTATAATTCAGAGAAATCGACAGATAAGGGCTGAGGAGCCTCAGAGATACATAAACAAAAATACAAAGAAATATAAATAGTCATTGTAAAAAATAATTATAAGTTACTTTCACATTTTTATCAGTTGACAAATAAAAAAAAAATCAATTAATAAAAAAGAGAAAAGAAAACGTTGTAAAAATGATTAAGAATAATATAATAGTTTACATATATATTTACAATTATATTCATTTACAATTTTATGGGGTCTGAATGGATAAGAAATGATTGAACAGGTGGGATTGGACACACTCGACTAATCCATGAATACGTAGACAGGAACATCCAGATCAACATGTAGACAGTGTAATGTGGCGCTAACTGTTTAGCACATACTGACAGACTGCAGGCATTTGATAGGTACCGGATTACCACATCACTTTACTAAACACAACTTTACTAAACGATAATAGCCCTTACATTCCGGAAATATTTGATTACCTAGAGGAAAAAAAATATGTACGAATACATATAACTGAGTTTATTTGTATTTGTATTTTTATTACATTAATTTAATAAATTAATTTTACTTACCGTTATCGAATAAACACAGACAGGCACACACACACACACAATACGAGATTTCCACCGACCCTCGTAAAAAAAAAAAAACACACACCGAGGCCTGATCCTGTCATTGTCTTACTCAGATGTCTTACGAAAGGTGAGAGAAGGTCCGTCGATGATGGGAATGGCTTCATCAATCACAAAGGTTCGGAAAATTAATAAAGGCGACCTTTTACTCCAACTGGACCGAAAGAATGAGCAATCTCTTGCATCACTTAAAAGCTCAATGGAGGGTGTGCTTGGTGAAGGGGCATAAGTGCGGACTTGGACGGAGGAGTCCCTTTTCGAGCTACGAGACTTGGATGCTCTCACCACAAAAGTGGAGGTTGCGGAGGCCTTAAAACCTCTCTTGGGTGATGATTCAGTGCCTACCACAGCAGTGAAATCTATCCGTGAAGCATATGGAGGTACACTAACAGCGGTTATTTCACTCCCGGTTCTCCAGGCTAGGAAGATTATGGCACAAGGAACGGTCCGAGTAGGACTGGTGGTTAGCCGTATACGGGAAAGACTCAGAGTTCCAAAGTGTTTCCGTTGCTGGGAGTACGGACACATAGCCCGGAATTGTGTTGGAACGGATAGGACCTCCCTCTGTCGAAAATGTGGTAAAGCGGGTCACAAAGATACTGACTGTGACCAGGAACCTGAATGCGCATTATGTGCGGGAAAGGGAGATGCTGACCACCCCAGCGGAAGTAGTAAGTGTCCAGCTTTCCGTACAGCACTGAAAACCATGACGCAAATCCAACAACATCGTAGATGAGAATACTCCAGTTGAATTTGAACCATTGCGAAGCTGCTCAGGATCTCCTTTACCAAACGGTACGGGAACAGCACATTGACGTTGCTATTCTCAGCGAACAATATAAAAATCTGGATGGCAACTCGTGGGTATCCGATGTGAGTGGTATAGCTGCTGTGTGGACCTGTAATTCCCAAGCTATTCAGGAAGTGAATATTACATTGCACTCCGGCTTTGTATGGGCGAAGATCAATGACGTGTAGATCTTTAGCTGCTACGCCTATCCCAGCATCACAATAGAAGACTTTGCGAATTCGTTGGATCGCATTGTCTTAGAGGCTAGTTGCCATAAGCCAGCTATCATAGCAGGTGATTTCAACGCATGGGTAACTGAATGGGGAAGTAGGTTAACAAATTGACGTGGTGAAGTTCTCCTCGAAGCTTTCGCACAACTAAATTATATGATCCTTATGAACACCGGAACAAATCCAACGTTTACAAGAGCAGGAAGATCATCAATCATTGATTTGACGTTTGTCAGTGGACGCATGCATCGGATCGCTACTTGCGAAGTTTGTAGATTTAATACAGACAGTGATCACCAGGCTATATCATATATATCTGTTCGACTGTGTTTTGATTGTTTATGGGTGCATTGATATATATCAGTATAATCATTCATATAGCTATTTTTATTTTATTTTTTAATTTAGTTTATTTGTACAATGCATTAACTACAGATATAAAAAAAAAAATGCAAATTGTATTTTAGCACCTGATTCAAAGATTTATTTTTTTTTCTGATACAAATAAATTATAACATTTAATTTTATGGTGTATGTTCTAAATAACAAATAATACACTCGGTTTTGAATTTTCTATACTTAAATTTATGCTTAGAATACTTCACATTGAATGAATTATTTCTCTTTCATCTCATTGGTGGTTTTGTGGCTAACCTCGTTGACCAAACCGCAACATCTTTCAATATCGCCACTCCATGCTCTGCCGAACGCGACCGCGTAACCTCTGTGGGAATAAATGATGTATCTAATTTGTTTTATCCAATACTATCCTTGTTAAATTCAGAAAAAATATATTTATTTGAATTTATTCATTTATTATATACAGTAAAAACCTAGAATTTTTAAAATGGCCTTTGATTTACCCAATTTCAAAATAAAAAGGTTTTAAATTTCATATGACTTGTTCTTAGAGGTTGCCGCTGATAGATGTCAAAATGTACCGTTTTTCATTTATACAGGTGAAAATACAAAATGTATATTTTATAGTTCAATAGGTCTGTACTTTTATTTTTCAAAACAATACAAAACTTAAGGATTAAAAAAAAATCAGTCATATTGATTTGTATTCAAGTGCTACTAGCTTTGCAATTTTTTAACAGCCTTGACGAACTTAGTATTACTATAGTAATTAGTAATTAATGCATATTAATTCCGAGAGGGAATAAAGTTTCAGGTTTTATATCGCACAATATAGAGGGATTCCCAAGGTTTTTAATTACTATCAGATATTTGTTAATTTTTTGAGTAACTATTGTACCAATAAAACCAATGCAATAAATGATGTATAAATACGAATATCATATAATGTAAAAAAAAGATAGTAAATAATCTTTAATATAAATAAATAATAACATCTAATCTGAGTAAATAACATTTCTGCCTATTTACCATTGGAAAAAATTAAATGTACAATTGAGAAGACAGATATGTAGATATAAGTTTGAGATATTAAATTACATCTTCTTATAAAAAATTAAGATTAAATTCTGTGTGCACTGCCAACATTATAAAAAAAAAGTTTAATATAATAGAATTTGGACTTATATCGAGTTGTGTTATCTTGACAAATTAAAATCATTCTTCAAATTTCGTTCCATCACAAGCTGGAAAATGCTTCAAAATTTATTGGTGTGAACCCCAAGTATATGAAGAGTAATTGGATATTTTCCGGATTGTCCTTCCGGATAGGTTCATGGTATGTCGGAACCGTGCCTTTATATAATAAACATTACATGCCAACTGTTAACGAGCTCATATGGGCCAATTACAAATGATTCAATGACAACTTACAAGGGCAAAGCACGTCACTCATGCTTAATAACGTTAGTAGAAGATTTAGGATGAAATCACGCCTGGAGGAGGCGCCACTTGGTAGTGCGTCGTGACATAAATAGTGCAACATATTCTACTGTTGGCGTTCAACCATAAAGTGAGTATCCTTAATTGGAGAAAAATCTGGGAGTATAGCGTGATTATTATTAAATCACCTCCTTCCAAAACCGTTGGTCTAGTAACAATACTTCCTTACAAAGTAATCCTACCTGACCCTCCATGGGTTGTAGCGGGTTGTACAGATTTTATTTTTTTTAATTGTATATAATGCTGTAAATTGGCAAATTGAGTTTTATAAAACTCCATTACATTACATTCTAATAAAATATGTATTATTATATTTATTTAAAGTAATATAAATTTGGCATATTCACCGTATTATCGACTTAAGCAGTCATTAAGATGGTTAAACTTGTGGTGAGAGGCCCGACGAAAGGAGCCTTTTACATTACTATCAAGTTTTAATTAGCTCCATGACGGCCTCGTTTGCAAAATGAAAAAAGCGAAAAAAAATGTTGAATAAAGTGAGTGAAAGAGACTAGTTAGTTGGAACAAGTTAAATGGGAGTTGTTAGCCCGGTTTTTGCCCGTGCGATCGCCTGACTGCCCGTCAACGGCTAGCAGCTTTATGAGCCGAGGAGGTTTGGTCTAAGGCGCCTCTCCACGCAACACTCCAATGTTCCTCCTTAATTACACGTATCTTAGAATCTTCTCTTCTTCATTGCCCATTGGTTCTTTCGGCTCGTCTCCTCCTAGTTGAAAGGTGTAAGTTGCATGTATGTATATCATTCGAACGTTTACGGTCATCAAAGACCTGCAGTATATCTTTATTGCGCGGGGTAATAATAAGTAGTTTGTATTGAAAAGACTACATCAATATTTAAAATTATTATTTTCAATAGTTCCTCAACCCTTAATCGGCGTTGTATAGACCCTAAACTTCTATCAAAAATTAAAGTTTAATAAGTTGCTTATTTCTACAACAGCACACCCTTTTGACCAACTTACTATTATTAGACTATTATTATTACTTACTATTATTATTAGACTCTACAACAATGGCTGTGCAAGGAGGTGATTTGGTCAGAATCCCGGTCGACCACCTGATTTTTAACCAATTAAGGGTACCTAATTTATGAGGCTGAGTGGTACCCCAGGTCTCCGGAACCCATAGATTTGACTCACGGTTACAATGTAACAGGAAACTATTTTCTGCCCGGCCGAATTCGAACTCGGGCCCTTAAGAGTTTGAAGCATTGTGCCTTACCACAGTGCCAGCACGCCTCCGTTATTATCCTATAGTATGTCGATATTAAAATGCAGTATTTCGACAGTACATCAATATTAAAATACAATATTATTATAAATTGATTGGAGAAGATGGTCGGGGGGTGCGGTCAGCAAAGGAACAACATAAATAAACAAAAAAATATTTATTTTTTGTAATCTACGGTCAACTATATACATCTCATTATTATTCTATAGTTCATCATTATTAAAGTACAGTATTATTATATTATAGTATATGAATATTGAAATAGAGTATTATTATAAGATAGTGTATATTAATATTAAAATAGAGTATTTCAAAAATATGTTTTTTTTTCGTAGGCTCTAAACTCCCATTGACGTCATATACTGCCCAACCATGGTGGATTGTTTGTTTGTTTTGAGAGCGCTAAACTGCCTGGTCACCAACGCCCGTTGGTTGTTGGTTTTGGTATGGCCTAGTTGTTTCAGAGAGCCTTTGGTATGATGTGAGGGTCTGCACCAGTGGAACTCCTTTTCGTGAGGTTTGAAATACTATATAGCTTGGTAATTATAATTTGTTTAATAGGATCAAGTTTTTCTCTTTGTGAGACCGCCATTTAATGGATAATGTCAATGCCCTAGGTCGGATTCGAACCGGCGCCACCCGCATCTCGGATTGATAGATCTGCGCCTATCCACCTGAGGTACACGGGCCTTGATTATAATTTTTAACATAAACGTGTGAACTGAAAAAAAAATTCATACATGGATTGGCATATAATATACCTTCTTGATCTTATACCGTTATATGATATAGTTAAAGTTTATAGTAGAGCACAAATAATAATAATAAAAATAAATTGTATGCTCTCTATCAGTGGTTATAATTAAATGAATATATCTGTTAAAGAAATTTTAATAGGTATTTATAATAAGTTATGATGTCTTTGTAGCGAAAATCCATTAAACTAACTTAAATTAAATTACATAGGTTTGTTTTTTTAAATTTAGTTTATTCAGCTAAAAGAGTAGTTTATGAAGCCTTCTTCATCAGCTGAATTATTATTTTTTTTTTTTTAAAAGGTAAAGTTATTCAATCATGTCAATAAGAAAGTAATGCAAAGATAAAACGTCGAGGGAAAAAATATATTGAACAAAGGATAATGGAATTCCCATAAATAACCCGTTTTATTACTTTAAAACGTTAATAACTTCTGAATCCACTTTTCCGATAATTCCACTCCCTTGGAACTAAAGAAAAGTTCAGAAGTGAAGTTAGAAAATTAAAAAGACGATTCATTTGCAACGGGTGAAAACTTGCCCAAGTTACTTGGCTTCAGTAGTGTACTTTGCGAAACTCAGCCCCTTTAAAGCACAAACGGAAAAAATAAAGAAGAAGAAACAAGGTGTCAGGATGTTTCAAACTTTCGATATAGTCAACCCCACTAAAGCCGGGCTCAGTTTGGTAACTCCACACCCTCATATTTAAGACGGCCCCCCAATGGCTAGGAGAATTTCACCTTCGGGTCTCGACAAATTTCAGGCAACAACATTGTGTGATAAACAAATAATTTTTCAAATTAATAAAAAAAAAAATCTTTCAGCATATTTCGATTCGTGAATAAATCGCTAATCATCATATTTCTTTTTAATTTCATTTAACATCAGGTCATGGTTAGGCCTGAGAGACCTTACATGTTTAATACAATAGTTTTGTTTCCTCTTGTATCAAAATAATTTTTTTTATTATGCTTAAATAAACCTAATATAAATCAACATTTAATATTTTAAAAAATACGTTCAAGAGCTCTAAATAAGAAAAGTCTCAGGCGGGGCCATCCATGTTAAAATCGATCTAGCGTCCAATGACGGCTACTAATAGAATGAAAAAAAATTAATTTGAGAAAAAGAAAAAGTAAATAAAATAGTAGTAATGAGAATAATAGAAATAGATAAATATAGAATTTAGTCTTTGGGACTAAATATGTAAGTTACTGCTTCTTTAACTGTCGGTAACTGGGAGTGAAATTATCCATTTTATTTCATTTTTATACCAGATCGGCCTGCTGGGCCTTACATGGTTGATATAACTTATATCATATATATTTTTTAACAGTTGAGGGGGTACAATCATACAAATGACACCCCTAACTATATAATATATTCTTATTAAAAAAAAATTAATAATAAAATAAATAGATAAGAATAATGCTTCTTAATAAAAGAGGAAAGTAA
>NW_027112702.1:468694-469954 GCF_000696795.3 Halyomorpha halys | reverse complement strand
GTTTCCCAGGTTGTAGGTCACTGCTCCTTTAACTGTCGGCAACTGGGAGTGGAACTTCATGAACCGTTTTTTGATATAATCCTTTATTGACTCCATTTGTAATTCCCGGTGCAATTGGCTATTTCTTATGAACCAAACAGCATTAATTGCGATTCTTAGGACTTTATTTTGAAAAGATTGTAGTTTTTTTCCTTTTCGTGAAGGGTGCCACCCCCCCCAGACTTCACAGCCGTACATCAGCAGTGGCCTGAGAATGGTTTTAAATATAAGAACAGTTGTTTCTGGTTTTAGTTTGGAATTTCTGTTTAGGATAGGATATAGCATTGCTAACCTTTCATAGGTTTGAGTTAGTTTGATGTTGATATGGTGATTCCAGTGAAATTATAGTAATCGTTTTTTGATGGAGCAGTCAGTCAATTCCATTTTTAGTCCTCGGTCCAACTGGCTATTATATAAATCGTCCTGAGTTGTAATTTTAGACCAAACTGTAGGTAATAAATATGATATGTATTCAGAGCCACTTCATATAAATTCCTTGTTGCAAATATATTTTAACTATATAAATATCTAACTTGTATAGTGGGTTCGGGAAGCTATGAAAAATTGTATATGCCTCCTCGTGATAAATTCGGTCACAGTTGGTACGTCGGTTGAAGGGGCTCATCAGATTTCGTAATGCCTGTAGTCGGTAAGTTAGTATGCCTTAGTCGAGTCTGAGTCTGTTTGTGAGGGTCTGCCACTTTTGTGGCCGTCCTATCGGAGACAGTGTCCTGAATAATCGATTCGTATTATAATAATCGACTACTGGAGGCAGTCATCCCTAACCATCCCTAACCATCCGAAGATGAAGACTCAATTGAGGAAAAACCAACCGAGGTGGAAGAAATTGATGAAATGAATTATGATAAACGATGGCAGATCATATGGAAAACCAGAACCTCGGGGCTACTGAAGATGGAGCAAGAAAAATACGGCAGAAGAAATATTGTTACCAGCCCAATCTCAGAGAGAACACAATATTGTCACCTTAGAAAGCTTAAAAGAATCGAAAAAGCGAAGAACAGTTCACCTAGAACAATTTAAACTTCCTGCAAGAGCGGTATCATGATGTACGGGATTGTACTCACCTAATATTGTAATGTTGTAAAGTTCTTATTTTTTTTTTCTTTTTCATTTTCGGTACTTATAAGGATATGAGAGTGTAAAAATCAGTGATTCATGGGAAATTGTATTGTTCTTTTTTTGTTGTTGTCTATTATA
>NW_027112702.1:465773-468577 GCF_000696795.3 Halyomorpha halys | reverse complement strand
TCAGCTGATCGAGGGTATATAAGAGATGTAGAGAACACAATAAAGCAAGTATTTTACAGCAGTTCAAGCGTGTTAGATCTAATTCCTTCTTCTCTTTTTTGACATTTTGCTTTCGCCAATACTTAGCTGGTGCCGAAACCCGATACTTTAAATACCGGAGTAATATTTACTTTAAAGAAGATTTTTTTTTTTAATCGTAGTTTCTCAGCTTTCAATTTTATTTCTATTCTCTCATTTTTTTAAAAATAATGGCTGCTAATGGCAACAGTATCGTTAGACAAGCAGTCTTGAACTTGGAAGCTTTAAATCAACCCATATTCATACATTCCATTTTTTGTTGCGCGGAACGGAGTAGTTCAGTACTCTGCCTTTTAAATTAGGGCGAAATCTTGTGGTCAAGTTTTATAAAAAACAAATCACCTCCTTGCACACCATTGTTCAAGAACCAGTACTTGCTTACAAATTACTAAAACCCTAACCCATTCATGTAGTGGTACAGATTTTTATTTTTACTTAATGTTCCAAAGGGATTTCGTGCTTTTACATTAGGCTTCTTTATTTATTAAAAAAAAAATAAAGTCGTACCTGAAGGGCTATATATTTTCTTCTCACTGTTCTATTTTTCCTCATGTTTTTTTCCTCTGGCATTACGACGTAACAGCGTTACAGCCTCGTTGGATCCGTATTTAAGCCCTAAGGAGGATGAGATCCCTTTAGGAGAGGACATTGGGCAGGTGAGTACCTCTACCAGCCCCCAATGCTGCCAGGAATCGACCCCAAAGCTTTCATTCCAAACACACTCAACAGTTTGAAGCTAGTACCTTCCCAGTCCATTTCCCTCTTTTCGGCTCATCAACTAAGTGTTTTTGAAACTTTTTATCAGCTCTCAATGCCTCTCCGCATTTACATAAAGTCCTGCTTTGAGTAGCGCTTATAGTGGATGTTATTTCACCCTGAAAGCCTCTTGATTAGTGCTTGAACATGAAATGCAGTATTATAAAAATCACTTGTATCATTGATCATAAATTTTCCTTTCACTTACCTATATATGGAATATTATGAGGATAAGATAGTTGAGGGTGCAATCAGTAAAAGCGTATTTATTAATGCAAACGTTCCGGCCAGAATTTGAAGCCTTCGTAAGGGCTAAGAACAAGAACAAGATAACTACCAATGAGCAGATGGATATATTGATTGATTAGAAAATAACTAACATTATGGATACATAAATATAGTTGACAGACATGAATAGTTTAAGTATTATGAGATGATAAAGGCTGTATGAGAAGAGTAATTTAATTAACGATTATTTATTAATAGTATTAATGGTAATTTATATTACCATTTATAGAATATTTTCCCTTTCATGAGACTGGTTATTATTGTTTAAATTAAATAAATTTTATACAATTTAAGTCTCAAAACAATCTTTATTTCTTTATAATCCAACGTTTCGGCCAATAACTATACCAATAAGTAATTTAAACAATAATTATTTATTTATAATTCTAACAGTAATTTAATTAATAATATCAAAATTAAATTACTTAATTAAATTTAATATTACTCCTCTCATACAACCTTTTTCTTCTTATAGTATTTAAACTATTCATGCCTCTTAAAACTATTTATTTACCCATTTTCTAATTATTTTCTAATCGTTCTATAAATCCCTTTAATCATTAGTTGTTATCTTGTTTTTTGTTCTTAGCCCTGCCTTGATGAAGGTTTGAAATTTTTGCCCGAAACGTTGGCACCAATAAATAAGCATTTGTGTTCATCACTTACCGTAACCCCAACCGTATATAGAGTTTTCAACTGAATTCACATTTTAAGTTCCACTAGGACCAAATAATAAATAATAATTTATTTTATTTATTTTTTTTTTGGTTGGGCCAAGACCTATGTCCTATGGAACCGGAAGTGGATTAATGTTTATTATTAGAAATCTATCCTTCATTTTTTATGAAACGACATAATGATTATGCTCCTATCCTTAGAAGAAAATGTTTTGATTTTCCATGACGGTATATAGAAGATGTATGAAAACAAAGTAAGGAGCATTGAGGATTTTATGAAGGATTTTGGATTTTAAGGATTTAATACGAGAGGAATTCGAAGAAGAATTATTAGAATTGTTTCTTACGCAATATTTTGAGATATATTTTATGTATATTGCTTTGTGTAAGGCGAAGAATTATGGAAGTGGTGGATTGGTGAAACTAATAGTAATTATTAATTATTTTTACCTTCGAAATTATACTACAGATATAGACACAAGGCATTAGTCCCCATATTAGAATATTATAAAAAAAAATTAAAAATGAAAAAGAGCTTTTAGAAAATAGTAAAAAGAAACTAAAATAATTAAGTGAAGAAGAAAAAAAAAATAATCAACTTCTAATAATATAAATGAATAAGAAGAAGGAAAAGAAACATAAATGAACTAAAAATCATTTTAAAAAGGAACATTTATTGTATATATACATATTTACAAGTATGAAAAGAAAATCGAAAACAATTAAGAATTAGAAAAATAATTAAAAAATAATAATAAATAGATAAGAAGGTTAAAAAAAGATAAATCCTCTTACTAGTAATGACCTCTAAAAGTCCACTAAATAGTGGCCGGATTACTATCCTATCATAATTTATGGTTTATGTACTACAAAATATTATTTGTTTCCTCTCGGATTTCATGGGTGATCTCATTGATAATGGAAACTGTTTCAGAAATTATTGAATGATTTATAATGATGGTAGAGTAAGTGAAATCAACTTTATTTCCAAATTGAATGCACATA
>NW_027112702.1:460352-461773 GCF_000696795.3 Halyomorpha halys | reverse complement strand
GTAATATTACATTCTCTCATATTTACAGACAATATTAAGGATTATATATCTCATTCACACCATATCTACAAATATATAAATTAAATGATAACAAAATAAGAAATAGAAGGAAATATAACAATGAAATTTAAAAAAAAATAATACTAATTTTAAAAAAATAAATTAATAAAAACCAAATTAAACTGAAAATAACCTCTTGAACACTATCATTCCTATTTACAATATTTAAATTCATCCTGAGGAACTCCGATCCGAGCTTGTGGAGGAAACGGCAGGACTCCGGTGATCCCTGTAAAGAGAGGAATAATTTTTTTTTATTTAAAAAAATTATCTTCTGGACATTTCTGACATATAGGGGCGATATAGAGGTGAACAACATATTCTAGTCAAGTTTTTCATTTCGTGGTGCCGCAATGAAATGAAAAAATTCAACGCCTCAGGTCGGATTCGAACTGGCGCCGCCGCAGTTCTAAGATTTCCAAGACCTCCGCCTCAACCACCTGTGCCACGGACGGCCCCAAGGAACAAAAAAATCATCTTGTTGTATAACTACTGAGCCCTTCACCCCTCATGGGTTGTAATAGTCCTGGTTTTATTTTAAAAAATACACACATAATTTAAGTTACATATACTCCATCAGACTAAATAAAAATTTTATTTATAGCACTGTCATTCTAACCCTTTCAATTGATGAAACATTTTTAGCGAACTTCGCCCTTTGCTATCTATACTCATCAGTGTCTCTCTGGAGTAGAACAAAGGGTCACAAACCCTCCAGCTGGACAGGCTTCTGCCCTAGACCTCTACCCGTATAATCTATTTTAGAAGCCGTTGTTACCTGCCAATCCCCAATCTTGGCCAATGGGAATGGGAGAACTCGATTAGACTGGAGGTGAGAGTGGAGAGAGAAGTTTGGCCATGAAGTCGCTGCCAATTAAGCTGATGGCCCGCCCAGGACATTAGCCCTTCCTCCATATAGCACTTATCTGATAAGAACCACTAATTCAGGTCGCGGAAGCAGTTTAACGCATCCTTGTTTAGCTTAGGTTAGTAATTGCCTTTAGCGGGTCAGATAGTAATTAAAACCTCTAATGAATGAATAAAGATTTTTTTTTCATTGTGATTGAATAATTTTGATAGTGATGCTTCACCATTATAGTTACTGACAAAAACCAGCTGTTTAGTGTGAATAATTACTTTAAGAGAGAGAGAGAAATACTTTATTTATTCATCTATGCTGCCTAAATACATTAGGTTGCCATCTCACACAGCATACTTATCAATCCGTAATCGGACATATATACATTAAAAATACATAGTATAATCATAAAAAAAAGATATACAATAATAGGATATAATAAACAATTTTTTTCACCCCTACAGTTTCCTTTTACAATGCATTTCGGTCTGTAAAAACAATA
>NW_027112702.1:440741-458602 GCF_000696795.3 Halyomorpha halys | reverse complement strand
ACCATTTATTATTCTTTCTGCAGAACCCCTGTCGCGCGCCGTTACAGCCTGATCGTCCGCGAACCCTGTGAAGACCACGCTCTCTTGGTCACTTTTCAGGTCATATCCAAACTTATAGGCAAACTCCTGATCACAGAGCTCGCGGTACAAATGATCGATTGCTAGGTTGAACAGCGAAGGCGACAAGGGCCCTCCCTGAGGCACCCCCCGCAAGACAATGATCTGGCTAGTCGTGTGTGTTCCAATCGTGATATTTATCTTATTTGTGGTTAGGAGAGCCGCAATCACATTTGTAATGTCGGATGACATAAAAGTGATTTCTCGTACCCTTCATTAAAATAGAATTATTGCTTCGTACATATATAATACAGAAAATGTACCATATATACTTCACTGAGTCCTCTCCCTATGATTGCCTAGCGGCATTATAAGGTGTTGATATCAGTCTAGCTAAAGTGGTAGAGTCTAGCTACAGCCTAAGGAATTAATGGAACGTGAAGAAACCTTTCCGCTGGTCACAGAAAAAAAAAAGTTGCTACTAATATGGATGGATCTTGTATACAAGATAGATATTGGGAGTTTAAGCGAAAATGGTAGGAAAATAGAAAGTGTAAGAAGAGGGCATTTAGATGAATGGTAGGAGAGATAGATTTACGCAACAGCTACAAGTAACAAATATTAAACGTAAAAAGTGTGACAAATAAAAAAACATTGCTTATTAGTGGAGATAGACACTGTCAACATCTGGGTATTACAAAATAGTATTGCAAGTACTCCAAATTTGACAATAATAGGAACTTTGTTGCAAAAGGTCTTTAGTCCAAAAAAAGGCAGTTATTTCACGGCAATTTTTAATTGCTTTAATGAAAACTATGTATAATTAAAAGTCAAATTGATGATTCTGCCAAGTATAGTTAGGGAGAATGAAATATTCCGGCCGTTGCAAAACTTGGAAAAAAAAATTATTTGGAGCTTCATATATTTAAAACTACCTGCAACACTAAAAACCAAACAGAGAACTATTTAAATAAGAGTGAATTTGCTAAAATATGAGCCCAAAAAGAGCTATTAATAATCAGCAGTTCCTAAGATATAATTTTTTATAAATATCAATATTTAATAACAAGTCAGAATTTAGTGAATTTATTTTAGGGAATATATATCTTAGGAACCATTTGAGGACCGATGTCTGTTTGAACTCAAATTAAAGCTAGTTTAATAATTATATTATATCTTTAAATAAATTTGGAAGACTATTTTACAATTATTAATAAATTTTGTTAGTGAATTGGACTGTTGATTGTTTACAGAACTTAAGATTCGCAATGCGAATGCAAAATATAAAATACACTCATGGGCTCATATAAATCAATTTCGATAATTACAATTGAAACTTATATCTATATATAATATATTCTCAATAAATCTGTTACAATGTGTTCAAGTGCCAAAAATTATTAAATTTACACTATTTTCTGTTATTTGAACTTTATTTAAACTTTTGACTATAATAGATGACTGCTATTATGTTAGTGCTATCCAGTGGAAGGTTACGTCATCTGAAAAAGTGCATTGTCAAGTCTGCCTTCGAAGAGAACCCCAAGGGAGTTGTCGACCAGGGATCGTCTTAAGGAACATACTCTTGGGAGTGAGTGAAGTTGCCACAGAATAGGGGGCAGCAATGCCAGCCTCCGTGTCGCATCACAATTTCGTGGACTGCCTCCTTATTTTTGTCATCTTAAGTCTTAAATAATATAATGAGTGACCTGTTTCATTAGCAAAAATATTTTATTTGAAAAAAAAACAGTAACGTTTTCTATGTTATTTATATATTATTTCATAAAATAATTAATTGATACAAATATAAATTAGTCAATTGTGGATTCACTTATACTTAATAAAGCGTATAAGGCCACTATCTGAATATTTCTTTTATGTTTTAGTAACGAACACCTGGTTGGAGGATATATATTAGATTGGAAAAATAATGAATTAAAAAATGTGTCCATGTTTTCCTATAGTATGATCGTGACCTCTATATTCCAATTTTAGCCACTTTTCAATGTTTCTCGATTTAACTTACTTAAATCTCATCTTCCCATTTTAAATAAATCTTTCAAAAGTGATACAGGATCGCCACCAAATCGTGGTTTTACGAGTCAGGTTGACCGAAGAGAATTCCATTATCCTATTTTTGGTGTTACGATGACCTCTTGAGAGATTGTGAGATGTCGTACATCGTCCAATACTACTCTCTATAACTATCTGTTTTAAAAGTAAGATAAGAAAGTCTTTCACACAGAATGGGATAATCCAGCAGAACAGTCCCTTCACGTTCCATCAATTCCATGGCGTAGCCTATACCACCTAAGCTGGGCTGATATCAACACTGAAGACTCAGTAAAGTACTATATTACATGTTTTATAAGTATGTAAGTACTAATTTTGTTTTATTGAAGGAAAAGAAAAAAAATGGGATATTTATATATTATTATCAAAGTGCAGTAAAATATTTTTTTCCTTTAAAAATAAAAAAAATATATATTCATTTTTACCTTTAAAAATATTTTTATTTTCCTCAAAATTTCGTACCTTTGAAACAAATCCTGAAATTTCAATAAAATAGACCTAATGTTGTAAAATTTAAATATTTAAAAGTTAAATACTGCATAAATAAATATAGTTTTTTTTTTATTTCTCTAATGTACGTTAAATTTAATTTAAATACAGAATATTTACAAGCAGGTGTCATCTTGCTTTTGTATTATCTCAAACCTGTGTGGCTTTTCAATTTTGATTTTTATTCTTTGGAAGAATAAGTGTAGACAAATTGTTAATGGTAATTTCAAAGGCCGGAAAAGTGACAATTTATTTTTACAAATAATATGTAAAGCTTTTAAATTTGGCCTCTTGGCAGCATTGTAGAAAAAAAAATTGCCGCACCTTTTTATACTCAGCCATAACTTATTTTTTATTTTAATAATTTATTTTTTTTGGAATGAAACTCTTTTGTTTATACTGTTTATTCACATAAGTTCAGGTCCATTTTTGGGTATTTGTGTGAGTACACTTAATAAGATAATAAATTTGTTTATTAAATGAATGTTTCCATTCATGCCAAATATTTTAAGAAAATGAGAATATACACTTTTTTTTACTGAATGTGTTGATTTTATTCTTCAATATTTCCCTATTCTTATGTACTGCACCAACTAGGAAAACGTATTGACTAAAACTGTTTCAATCCAGTATACAAATGGGCTTTCAAGGGGTTATAAAAAACATAATCCATTGTTTTATATCTTCTGCAAATGTTTTTTTTAAATGGCTTGAGTCACTTTTTAAAAAAAAAAAATTGCCTTATATAATCCGATGTTTATTATGATATAAAAACGATGATTGCGAAATATACTTAAGAAGGTATATGTGAATAATTTTTAAACTATTTACGAAAACTAAATCATAAAATTGAATGATGCTCCTAACATGGACTCATAACTGCTTTAACAGCAAAATATTTAACAAATATATTGATATATTTCTTTATAATGTTTGTTTTCCTTTCTAATTATTGTTATTTAATTATTCTTTTATTTGTTTCTACTTTATTGGCTTATGAAATTTCTTTCAATATTTTATTAATTTTTTTATTACTAATGTAGCATTAAATATTTAAATAATATAAATGTTTTGAATAATGGTATAATGTGGACAAATATCCTGCATTTAATGAAACTATTAAAATGTACACTATGGTAGCCTCTTACAATATTGTCCCAATAACGGAAACTGTACACTAACTCATTATCAGGGCGTGTACATATGATAATTAACGTGACAGTTGTTTCTCTGAGATTACTTTTATTTTTAAATGACCCCCTTCCTGGCCATTTCTGACATCTGGAGGTGACCAACCTATTCTAACCATGGTGGGGGGAGGGGGGGGAGAGAGGTAAAGTTCTCCATTTCGTTGAGCTGCCACGAAATAGAAAAAGTCTACAGCATTTTTTTTTTATTTTTTCTACAGCAGATTCGAACCGGCACGTTATAACGATTCTCCAAAAGCGGTTGAAGTATTGGTTATTTGTCCGGTAAAACGGGTATTTTTTGGTCTGGCGATTCAGCAGCACTACTGCTGTTCAGTTATGTATCCATAAGCAAAGCGATTGACATCTCCAGTTATATATTACTTCCTTTCCTGAATAATAATTATTTGAACGGATATAAATAAGAGAAATAAATAATTTCTCACAAAAATGTTTTTCTTACAATACTGAATTTTATTTGCAATTTTACCGCAACCAGCAACCAAGGGTTAATCATGTATAAAAAGCTAGCGTCTGATATGGGTTAATATGTATGTACTTATTAATATTTATACTACTAATGCATACCTATAAAAATTAATATGGGAACATATCACGCATGAAAGTAAAACTTTTTTTAAACAAATAAATTTTAGCTATAGAATTTTTATTAGTACTTATACTGACTTTTTTTACATGAATTACTCGTGCGTTTATTTACATAATTATGCTTCTCCATACATTTCGGTATGAGTTATTGAAAAATGTACGGTAAAATAATGAATCTTAGAACACTTGTTATGCAACATTTGTTAGTATTTTACTGTAACACCATTTTATGTATAGGATATTTAACTGTTCATTGTCAGTTTCTTTGCCTTTGATCACTTTCATCTCATTATCGGGCGGCTTACACTTTTAGTTCATCGAAGGTGGGAAATAAGGTCACGGAGATGTTATCATTTAATTAAACCCAGAGGTTCCAAAAAAGAGTAAGACACATCGAATTTTCGAGAAAGGAAAAAGTTTCCTGATTCAATTGTTCGTTTAATCTTAATCTCACATGTAACAACATTAATTGAATAAGCTGAATACAATTATTATTTTTCAATATCAACTATTAAATATTGTCTTTATTTTCATACTAATACAAGAGCTCAGTAATTTTAAATATGCATAATTACTAGTCAAAAATAATGAATCTTCCAAGTATAGTGAGAATGAATAAAAAATGGCTTAATTAAAAAAAAAACATTTTTGTTTTGAAGCTCCATATCTTACTACCAACAACACTAGATAACCTAATATATCATAATTTGAAGCAGAGTATATTTGCTAAAATATAACCCCTAATAGAACTATTTATGTTTAATATTTCCCGAGATACAGTTTTTTAAAAAGCAACATTTTATAACAACATAGTTTGAAAATTAATTTGGGGAAAAGCATATAACAGAAAGCAATTTTACATGGAGAGATCTGCCAGCACTTAAATCAAATCTAGTTTAATATACTATGAAACAATTTATAACACTTTTCTTCGCAGAATTTTTAGTTTTAGTGATATTTGGTAAGATAAATCGATTTCTAGCTATTCAGATAAAATTTTATATGCAAAATTCATACCATATATGAATAGCATAAAAACTACTACCCCTACGAAATGTTATAAACTACTTTATAGTAAGTTAAACTAGCTTTGTTTTGAGAGTTGGTAGACATAAGAATATCAAATGAATGATTCCAGAGATCAATTTCGCCATAAATAAAATATTTTGTCCGAACAACCATGAATTAATGTTTTGTAAATTTATTTGAGAGAATTTTTTTTTTTTTTTTTTTTTACTACTACTATGAAAATAAAAGTTATAAACTACTTTATAGTACATTCAACTAGATTTAATTTGGGAGAACTATTAAACGTAAATAGTTCTATTAGGGGTCATATTTTAGCAAATGCACTCTACTTTAAACAATATTCTATTAGATTGTGGGACAGCTGAACAATGTAAGTTCGCGCCAAAACACTCAGTATGGTTGCCCATACTATGATTTTTAATTTTGTTTTTAATACTCGTTTATTTTTAAATATTAAAAGTAAAATGAGTGAAAATTAGTTTACGTTACCAATATTCACCTATATTTTACCTAAAAATTACAAGTAACTGTAAAATTAACCATATGTATGCCATTATATAACTCATCAGTAGTAACTTGCTAAAACTACATCAAAATTTATAAATAGAAATTTTTCATTTAGAAGGATGGAATATTTTAGTTAACTGTTAAATAGGATTATATACACGATAATTTTAAACATCTCTATTAGAAAGATATTCATAAAATTCCTCTGTTCTAAGACAGAGTATAAAAAAGTTAAAATGAAGGGTGTTTATTAATATGCATATATATTCCTTAAATTAAAGAACGTTGAATAAACTATTTATTAACTACCCACGTTTCGACCCTCAACGTTGGTCATAAGAGATGTTATGATGGGTGGTGATGGAAACAAAGAACAAAGGGATTCACACCTGAGAATTTGTGGTCTTTCTCAAACTCTCAATTCCTTTGTTGTTTGTTACCATCTCCACCCATTATAACAGACCCAGATGAAGACCTGTGCTATGGTTCGAAACGTCAGGAATAAATATATAGTTGAAATTGTCTCTGTCTTGGCCCTAAACATTTTAAATTCACATACGATCAATTAATCATCTTTATATACAAAAACTTTTTATGGAACATAAGAATTATGTGGGTGTCAATATGACGTAGTGTTTAAAAACTTTGAAGCTTCTGAGTTGAAGAGTCAAGCATAAATGTAAAGGTTACTAGTGATAGTGAGTGGTGAAGAATATAACTGTCATTAGCGATATAAATTGCATTTATATAGACTTCATTATTTTCGACATTCTCATTCGAGTATATACTGAATAATGACTCGCTTACTATTTATCGATGATGCAAACTGATTAGAACTGAGTATTTCTCAATGGTGCAAACCGATTGCAGATAGATGAATGAATTCTCACAAGCTGTGGTAGGTTGGGAACGACTGGATTATGGCAGTTTCCAATCGAGTTCACAAATTTTCATGCCCCAACTCACCGTTATCGTATCTCATTTGTTCTGAGTAACCTGACTGCGAACGTAGAGCTTATTTACGAGGCATCCGCGTACTTTCTCTTTTTGGGGGAATTTTGTTTTAGGGATGGATCGGGAATAATTTCCCAGCGATATTTTCAACTGTTGCTGATACATTTGCTGCAAAAGTTTGTTCGCCTCGTAACTTTATGGTAGAACCCGTGTCGGAAGTTTCGTTAGGGGCTATTTCGTTGGGAATTTATTCCTTTATCTGAAGGTATATATTCTGTTTAAACACATATAAGATAGACGGTCTCTGTGTAGAATTTTGTTTCAGGTTTAGATGTATTGTTTTCGTATTAGTATTTAGGTGTATTGTTTGCGTATTGAATTATTTCTGATTCTCAACAGTCTCAAACTCAATATTTCTCTTTTATTTAATGTCAGTTGTGAAAATTTATTATTTTTAATATTAGTAGGTAGATCAATGGTAAAGCATGTGCTACTAGCTCAAAGGACCCTAGTTCGAATCCAGCTGTGGCAATAATTATTTTCTGTTTCAATGTAGCTGTGCTGACATACAGGTACAGGATTCTGTAATCCTATGGGATCCACCCAGCTTCATGAAGTGGGTACACCAAATTGGGTAAACATTTTTTTTTTTTTATTGATAATATTACAATCAGCCACAAACTTGGACAACGATTAGTCGTGTTAATTGTGTACTTTCATGTATAAAAAAATAATAAATGAAACATAGTAAATATAAAATAAAATAAAAAATATATAAATATTAACAAATAAAATCTATATATGTATATACAGAAACAGAAAATAAATAAAATTAACATGAGTAAAAAAGTATGGTCGAGTGTGATTCGGACCAAATGATTTTGCACAACCGTTGGTCTAGTATCTTTCTTGAGTTGTACTGAAAGCTTTTAGAACAACCCTAACCGTTCACAAGTCGTTCTCTAAATACTTCTGTCCAGTGACGCCCCTCCAAACTCTAATCTACTAAATAAGTCTTAACGCAATCCTCCCTTCTAGGTTTTGGTCTGCCTCTCGGACGTTTATACGTCGGTTCAGTGTTTATTAACCCGGTAGGAGTGTCCTACTTTTTAGTCCCTTAAGACGTGTCTCGTGAGCATTTAGCACATGGTAGACGATTTCTACTATTTATATATACATGTAAATATAATTCGATGTGATGATTAGAAAAACTTTTATGATTAATTGCAATATGGAATTCTCTTCTGGAAGATGCTTTTCCATCAGGGGGTGAAGAACTTAGATGTCGTAAAAGATCTAAGTTATTCTTGGTTTGGCTCATTATTTAAAATAAGAAACACATGAGGTCTCCAGGTTAGCGAAGTGCTAAAATCGGAAAAAAAGTATGCTACGTTAGGAGTGTACTGGTGAGAGAAATACTTATCTATCTTATCTTTGGGAGGAGGCCAGAGCAAAACTGAATTAAGTATAGGAGAGGTAAAAGAGGGAGTAACTTAACTAAGTAAGCGGGAATAACAACATCAAAGGGTTAAAGGAAGGTGGACAAAAGTATAAACAAAACTGATAAAATACTGAAAATGTTGACGTTTATTTCCGAACAAGAGCAAAATGTTCAACGTTACAACTCTCCAAGATTAGTATTTTGGGGATCCATTCATTATTTTTCGTCATAAAGTTCATAATAAAAAAAATTAAAAGTAGTATTTAAATAAAATAAATTTAAACTACGTCAAAAAGTGAATGATGAACCACGTGCATAGTGGAAACCTTTTTTTTTTTTTTTAATTAAAACAGCCCTCTTTCGAAAAATTACAAATAAAGTTATGTGGAAGTGGTATAACATCACCAGAAAGCAATTTCATCAAGCGGCGGGAGTAAGATTTTCCAAGGAGAGAGCCAATCAATTTCGGCCAAAAATTAATTGGAGTACTGATGGATGCCACAGAAGCCTCGAGTCTTTTAGCGTAGCACAGAAAAATTCAATTTATTTCATTAAAACAGGTCTAGACATTTTCATATATACCTAATGTAGTTAGGCAAGTAATACTTTTGTTATTAATCAATGTTATTTAAATAATAAATATATATATATATATATATATATGATTATTGGAAAAATAATCCTTTGCGAAATCCAAACTATGATAGTAGAACATTAGCTGTGATCCATAGATCATTGTTGATCGGGATAGTATGGCTTGGGATAGGTTATTTAACTAGATATGAAATGGTTTATGATACTAATTATTACAGTAATTTAACAATGATAATGATGTCAAATAATAAATACTAATACAATACCAAATATAAAGTCATAATATAAAATTAAATATAAATAATAGATAATGACTAGGGGAAAATAGTCTGGTTAATAAAGGTATCAAAATATTAAAAGAAAACTATTTATTGTTAACCAATGTTTTGCCTAAAAATTTGCAGGGCTTCGTCAGAGCTGTCAGATCGAAACAGAGATGACAACTGAGAATAAATAATGATATTATGTTTTTAAATACACGAATCAAATTCCTTTTCTTATTTAGATTTAATGAACTTAATGGTGTAATAAATGTTCTCGGGCGGCGCTGGTTCGAATTCGGCATGAGGCATTGACTTTTTTCATTGAGTGGCAGTACCACAAAATGAAAAACTTGGTCCACCACCATGGTTACAATAAAAATTTCATAGATCTTCAAAAAAAGATGGGAAAATTTAGCATTGAACAGAATAGAATATTTACGGAATTAAGTAATTGTATTCACAAACAACTACTTCTGCTTCAAAAGAAAAATTCTATGTTTAGATATAGTTTTTTTTTTTGTTTTTTTTTATCGAAATATAAAACATTTTCCAGCTCCAAAAATATAAATAGCAATGCCATCAAATAAGGGCATTAAGTATTAGTATTAAAATATTCATTATTATCACATTTTCAGAAACAGAAGAATAAAAGAGAAAAAGAAACAAACAGAAAACTATATATAAATGACAGCAATAGTAATTACTGAATTAAAAGAAAAAATGAAATTAAAAAAAACTAATAACTAAGAAATATATAAATAAACTAAAATACTATCATTATTTGTATAAATCAAAGTACGAATGTATATCAAAATATAATAAAATGTAACTGATCGAATAATAAAAAAAAAGAATAATTCATGAACAAGACAATGAAAATTAAATTTAAGCCACAATAAAACGGATACACGTTCGCACCTATGTACAATATTTACATTCTGTTAGTGGGGCCCCGATCTAAGCCTTTCCACCCCCATCTAGAAGGCAAAGGTGTGCTTCAAGAGATCCCAGCGTTTCTTTCCCAGCCACATCACTTAGTCTAAACATCACTTTTGCATTTTTTTTTTTAAGATTCACCCCTATTTAATTTTTTTTTTAATTGAAGAAACAATATTGAAACTATGTTATCAACTGGTAATGGAATTAGTACATAAATTGAATTATGGACTGAAATAGTGTGGCATATCATAATGTTTTTTGATGTATTTTTTTTATTCACTATGTACAATGAACTATTACTTAAACAGTATCATAGTTAACGATTTAATCATAATATTGCTGAAAATATTAAGGCATCATAATACTATCATCAAAATTAATCCTCAAATGTGGCTAACTGTGTAATATAAAATAGATGAAAAATTATTTTATTTCTGGAGTTTCGAATTATAGAGACAAGCTTTAGTAATCTGATTCAAAAATATGTCTATCATTGGGTAACTTAATAGTTTTTATATAATGTCTTTGGCTTCATTTCATTTTTAATAGTTTTATTAATTGAATATTTTTAGTCCTCATTTTGTATAGTTGTAAATTATGTTTTTTAATTTTGATTTTTATGTTATTTTCATAATTTTAGTGTTACTGATTTTTAGTTAAATTATTATTATTCCTTTTTTTTAATTATTTAGATTTCACCATAAAACAATGTAATCATAGTAACGATATAAAATTTAACTACGTTTTATATGCTTTGAGATAGGTTTTATTGGTTTATTGTTGTAGGGTTGTCCAAGGTTATTCCGTTGATGCAATTATCGTATAAATAAATGTGACATAAAAGACACGAATAATATAACATAAGAGTCAGGTACTATCTAGTCGGTCATGTAAAATTTGAAAATTATAATATACATCGTTATTCCTACATTTGTATAATTTTTATTTTCAAAATTATTATTGAAAATGTTTCTTTTTTTATTTCATTTATTTTCTTGTATCACTGAGAAACACTACAGTATCAGTTGTCTAACTCCTTATGCTCCTTATAACCCCTGACTATTCCATAACCTCCCCACTCCCTCATCCCTCCCAAGGGAGGGCTGGTAAGGATGGTTTATTAATTTCCCCCTTCCCTATGCCAGATATTGCATACTTCATTATGTCAGCATCTTTGCCCTTTATGCTTTAGCAGAATTTTCCCTTGTCTATGCCATCTTTTTGATCTGCTTAGCTTTAATACCTTACAGGGGAATACTTCACACTGGTATTACCTCACTAATCGGCAATTATAATCTATTATATATTAATCTGTTTTTTATTACGTTCTTGTAATACTTTTTTTACTATCGACTTTTTTTTTATATTGATTTAAATCAATATACGTTTCTGGGGGTGGTTTATTCAGTTAGTTAAGGACACGATATTAATAAAATTGCTAGAAGTGGATTATTTCCGAGAAGTTAAATATTAATGTAATCAAGTTATAATAAACTAAAGCACTGAAAGAATTTTTTTTTGGGTCATGTATCCAACAAAACGAATGATGTATTCATTTGTTATTACATATAAAGTATAGGTAAAGTTTTGTAGATGTTTTTTGTTACTTAAGAGGTATCACAATTTAAGCGACGATAAAATAAAACCCATTTCGTGTCACTGAACAGTTCCTTTTCAGCACCTCAGTGTGCTCTTAGCTTTGAAATAAAAAAATAATTTAATAATGCAAGCTAAAAAAAAATGATAAAGAAACATTATAGTAAATGGCTCGCAATGATCTCTAGTTAATTTTCCACCAGGATTAGTTTCAATTTTTTTTTTATTGAACGGTTTCCAAAGTTAGTGAAAATTTAAGGATGAAATTTGAGCAGAAAAAATTAAATGTCAATGAAAAGTTAATTTTAATTATTTTTATGGTTTTGGTAATATCTAACTTCTAGTTGTATTTTAGACCCATTTATCCTTAGATAGGCGTGAAAAAAAAAATTGGTTGAAATTTAATAAATAAAACGTCTATTTTGAGATAACTGCTAATCATTAACCGCTTAGGTTAATTTAAGAAAATTTAGTCATCAAAGGTTCAAAAAGGGTATTTACAAAAAAAAAAAAAAAAATCACTATTAGTTTTTTACGGTGCAAAATTAGATTTTCACTATTGGAATTTTCCCAATCGTCGGTTTCACAACGAAAATGGAAAAAAAATACCATACAAGGAAAATAAATAAATATTTTTCAGTCTTTCGTTTATGAGAAGAAGAATCGTTATAAAAGATAAACATTCAATTGAATATTTTTTATCAATGTAATTTAGAAATAGACACGGGACAGGTGCTATGTAATACCCACTATACTTAATCATAGATTTTTTTTTATTGATAAGACTTAGTAATAGACAAGGGACCGTGGCTATATAGTGCGCACAATAGTTAATGATAAAATTTCTATTGATATAACTTGAGAATAGATACCGTGTAAGTGCTGTTGTGTACTATACACCCCTTACACGGTATCTATTCTCAAGTTATATCAATAGAAATTTTATTATTGTAAGGGCTGTATAGTACACACTATTGACACAATTTATAAATATACATGAAGTAGGAGCTAATGCAAAATATTTAATCATAAGTTTTCTATTGCTAGAAACATGGAAATAGACACAAGACTGGAGTTATATTGTACCCTCAATAGTTAATAAGTTTTCTATTGATATATCCTAACAATAAGCAAGGCCTATATATCCAATGCCTCAACAAATGCACTAATTAGTGCAACAATTCTTCTTCTCATAAACGAAAGACTGAAAAATATATACATATTTTTTTTAATTTTCCTTTTATCGTATTTTTTTTTCCATTTTCGTTGTGAAACCGACGATTGGGAAAATTGCAATAGTGAAAATCAAATTTAGCACCCTAAAAAACTAATAGTGATTTTTTTAACTTATAAATACCCTTTTTGAACCTTTGATGACTAAATTTTCTTAAATTTACCTAAGCAGTTAATGATTAGCAGTTATCTCAAAATAGACGTTTAATTTATTGAATTTCAACCAATTTTTTTTTTCACATCTACCTAAAGGTAAATGGGTCTAAAATACAACTAGAAGTTAGACATTATCAAAACCATAAAAAGAATTAAAATGAATTTTTCATTGACATTTAATTTTTTCTGCTCAAATTTTATCCTTAAATTTTCACTAACTTAGGAAACCGTTCAATAAAAAAAAATTGAAACTAACCCTCGTTGAAAATTAACTAGAGACCATTGCGAGCCATTTACTTTCGCTGTTTCGTTTGTTTCTTTATCATTTTTTTTTAGCTTGCATTATTAAATTATTTTTTTATTTCAAAGCTGTAAGCACACTGAGGTGCTGAAAAGGAACTGATCTGAGACACGAAATACCAACTAGTTCACTTTGAGACATTCCCTGTGTAATAATGGGACGCCGCCCACAGCGCTGCTTGTTATGGACAGTGATTTACAAAAACCCGTTAGTAACCAGTCCCCTGGTGACTCGCATTTCGGGTTGCCGAGTGATTACAGTTTCTTGTTTCTTGAAGATGAGTGACCAACATACCAAACAAACGGTTAATGGTGGGGAAAGTAATAAAAAAAATTCCATTTTATATCATTATTTTATAACTTTAACCGTCCTGGCTATTCGAAGAAGTATTTAACGGAGAAGGCATAGGTAGAAGTCGGGAATGTCATAAAACCTTTTGCGTTGCAAGAAACTACATTGTTTTTACTTCTGAACATTGTTTTCAAGCTATGGGTGTACCCAAAACCTTAAAGGTATTATTATCTCCTTCTCCCGAGATAATGAGTCCTCCCGAGTCTTACGAAGACATTTCATGCTCGATATCTGTGATGACACTGAACGAACTAGAGATTTTGATTGGTGGTGAGTAGTCTGATTTTTGAAGTCGTTTCCATTGAGTCTGTGACTGGTCAGTAACCCGGGTTACCGAATGGTTTAGTTCCTTTCTAGTAGCTCAGTGTGCAGAGGGCCTAAAATGTTATATTAAAAAACTACATTAATTATTAATAACTGATTCCATATAAATATATATATCATAAAATATAAGTATATGATTCTTAATTAACTTCTATATTATGATTCTTCTACTATAATGTCCTGGTTGTCAAGAAACAACAATTTATTTCCACTCTAGGTTAGGTCGGAAATCGGCAATTAATTTGTTATCCCCTCGATTCACGGTGATATAATTTATTAAAGCTAAACACAACTGCACGCGAGTGTTTTTCACGAAACATTCCGAATATTGTAATATCCTCTTATTCTTCTAAAATAGTAATAACGGCAAAAAAGGAAAAAAAAATTGTTGCATATTTCATATTTGGATAACAGAATATTTTCATTTAGAGTGACATTTTATTTCGTTCCCTCTCAGAGAGCTTTACTTATTGCCTTTGTTCGATTTTCAGGTCCAACTTTAATAAACTGGAAACAGGTTTTTCATCAAATGGTCGTTCCCATGGAAATATTCTCAATGTTTCTCCATTGTGTAAATTCAGAATTATTTGCCACTTATAATTAAATAAATAATTTTGTTTTCCTTCCTATGAATTTTGCACGTATGAGAAAAAATTCTTAAGGATTACTTGACATAACATAGCTGTGTTTAATCTCCAACCAAGGTAACAAAACTTTTAATTTGTGTAAATTCATGGGGCAATGTATATACTCAACTCCAAAAAAATACATATTGTTGTTAATTTTTTTAATAATAAACTTTATAAAGCACCACGTGATATATCAATATACCCTCAAAATCATTAGTAATAATATAACATTTGCTGATAATAACAAATATTGATTTTTATATATTCGCGGGAGTTTTTTTCGATGTAGAACAGGCTTTTGATCGGGTCTGGTGCTGGTTTACAACCTCCTTAAATTCCTATCTCCTACATACGTTCTCACCATCCGTTCCTTTCTCACTGATAGATTATCCCAAGTAAACCACAATGGTTCCTATTCATCCCTCTATTCTCAAGCCGCTGGTGGCCTGAAGGTAGTATCCTCGGTCCTATCTTCTACACCGTCTATACAGCTGACATCCCAACCGATCCTAACACTATCCTTACCACGTATGGCGATGACACAAGTGTACTCATAGTAAATAATAACCCTTTAAATGCATTTCAAACTCTCCAGTTCATATCACATCTCTCGTAAAATAGTGTCCGTAATATGAGGATTAAAAAAATCCCACCAAATCACCTTTATCCTACAGGACTGCCCTACAGTATCATTTAATAAAGTTGCTTCCACCCCTGTCGAACAGATCCGCTACCTTAGGCTGCAACTGGACAAGCGACTAACCTGGGATCCTCACACAAGACAAGAGAGTGCACGTTAATTCCGACTATTACAGCACTTACTAGACAGAGAATATAAACTTCCAATCTATTCCAAAAGACTAATCTACATGGCTGTATTATGGAGTTGAGCTTTGGAGCTTCACTAAACCTTTGAATTTCTCTCGTATCCAATCCTTATAAACCGAAATCCTCCGTAAAATCCTTTTCTTACTTTGTCCTAAATAAAATCATACATAACGACCTTATTGTTCCATATTTATCTGATCTAGTCCGGACTCGATATCATTCCTTCCATTATAAGCTCCCTAAACACCCAAACCCACTAGTTTCTAACCTTACTTCCTCTAACATTCCTGACGATTCTCCGAGGTGCCTGAAAAGAAGATGGTCACTAGCCCTGCTAATATAAAAAAACTCATTAGAGTGCCGGCATGGGTAGTTTCTCTACACGCCTGTATCACTCAATTATAAACTTACATCATATTTACTGGATGTATCATTATGTGCAGTTATAAATTTCAATAAAGATAAAAAAAAATTACATAGTAGATATTCACCTGCTAATTAGTAGAGGCTCACCCACTCCTATCTTATATCAAAAGAAACACCTCCGAACTGCCAGTATTGTAATAACAATTTAACAATAAGCCATGTTTTGCAACGATGCCCATATTTTACACCACACCTCAATAGCTTGGGACTAAGCCAAGATATCTCAAAAACCATTGGAGACGATGATAAGGCAATAGAATTGGTGTTTCAGTTTAAAAAATCACAAAATTTACTGACAAAAATACAACTTGATCGGAAGAAAAAAAAAATAATAAAAAAAAATAAATAAATAAAAAAAAATAAAAAAATTATAAGTAAATAAAATTTAACGAATATTAGCAAAATTAAATAAAATATAAATGGCGTTGATGACCAATGAAGTTTGGCGCCACTAAACAACCAAACAAACCTGCTAATTAATAACTATAACTAAAAAAGAAAGATGATAGTTCTCTATGAAGAAACTTTGAGTATTGGATTAAAAATGAAAAAGATAATTTTTTGATGTAAATCATAATAATGCCGAGTTCATGTTTACAACCTACACGCCTAACCATATGTTGTTGGCAGCAACAAGCAGAGAGAGAGAGAGAGAAAAATGCTTTATTCATCCATGCTGGCCAAATACATCGGGTTGCTACATAACACAGCATACTAATCAATCCGTGATCGAACATATATAAATTACATATTTTAACTTGATATAATAGAGTAGAAAGAAAACTTTTTTTTTTTCATTTTTCTCACAGTTTTCCTTTACAATCAATTCTACACACTAAATACAAATATTTCAATTTATTCCTTCTTTTCTTTCTCTTTCTTGTCCCTTCGATTTCACAATTTTTGTTTCCTGATAAATTAAAGCACTTATACTTTTTAATTTCAACATTATGTTACACGTATATCCGTGGCATGCTTTCTCTCATTTATAATTACTAGGAAATAAACTGGAAATCTTGCCCTGATTTTAGAAACCACCGTGTAGTATGTGTTGCCCTGGGAAATATTCAGGAAAGTTTGGTACTTGTTGGATACTTGGCTTGACACTACTCGGAGTTTAATGTGCGGCTTGTATTTAATAGTGCCATCCAAGGAGGCCCATGTTCCCTCTGGTTATGGGCTCCCCAACATCCCCCCAACTCTTGATTACTTCCAATGCTTTTGGAGCCTTCCTCAATATAACTTTTAGTCTTACACCTAACCAAAACCTCGGTACTATATTACGTTTGTTATATTGTCTAATTAATCTTGAGGAAGTTGGGTAATGATTTATTTGAGTACTCAGGTTTCCGAAGACCTTAACTAAGCCAATTAAATTAAAAATTCACGAAGTAAAATAAGCCAAATTATACATGATATTAAAAGAACTAGTGAGCTGTCAAGTTCATCATAAATATTCGGTGATAGTGTTTAAGAATTCATTCATACAATTTATAATGAAATAGAACAATGAAAGAGAAAAAAAACAGAAAAAAAGGAACTATAAATGATAATAATAGTACTCACTGAATTAATAAAGAAATATATAAATAAAATAATATATTATCACGATTAGTATAAATAAAAATATGAATCAATATCAAAAATATAATAAAATTAAACTGATCAAATAATGATAAAAAGGAGAACAAAATAGCTATAATTTAAATATAGAGGAAAATGTTTAAATTAGAGTCAGTAAATACAGTACTGATTTAGATTAATTTTTATTAATATATTCTAGTTTGAGAGTGGTTTAGTTTATTTAAAAACAAATTTGATCCTTTTTTCTCAACTTTATTCTTTACAACTTTTCCAACGTTTCGACCCTCAGGT
>NW_027112702.1:433730-439206 GCF_000696795.3 Halyomorpha halys | reverse complement strand
AATATAATAGATAAAAAAAGTTGATACAAATAGTAATGAATATATATTAAAAAATAATACATATTGAAAGTATAAACAAACAAAATGGCTCAGAGGATCTGAAGATTTGTAGCTCAGTGAGTAAGGCACTGTGTTACTAACTCTCCGGCCTAGATTGAAGTTCAGACGTGACTCAACCGTGTGAGTTCAGAAGTCATTCTGAGACGCATAATTGGAGAAAAAACAAACCACCTTGTTTCACAACCATTGTTCAAGAAACAGTACTTTCAATATCTGACCCTTCATGGATTATATCAGATTGTTGTTTATTTACTTTATATTATTTTTTATAGTATCAGAAAACTGTCATTCATTACTATTTAGTCAGTTAATGCTCATGCTATCGGAGCAGATGACCGTATATATTATTAGCTCCTTAATCCCTCCCGCTCAATTTGAAGAGGATTATGCTGTTCGGCCCCGGGCCTAGGGTCTGTTGAAGGAGGTGTAGCCCCCCAGCTATTTGCCGACCAGGAAGCCTAAACCGTTAAACTGACTAGCCTCCTGTGTCCTATCTACTTCAAGGTGTAGTATCTCCTGGAACATAATATTAATTTTATTGGACAGTCTCGTCAGAATTTGGTTAATAAGAATACAAGTGACTATCTTTCAAACATTGAGCCAAGAATTTTATTGTCTCCAATATATAACATACTTGAATAATATAAGGCTGTTGCATTGGGACTTCTGCTATAAATTGCTTAAACATTTAATTTAATTTGTTAATATTTTTTTTTTAATATTTATTTATTGCTATTTACAACTGTATATTATAATACATTTATTAACTCTGATCTAAGTTAAATTGGAGTGTTACAGGCGTGTAGAGAAACTACCAATTGGTAGCACTAATGACATTTCACATTAGCTGGTCTCGTGGCCATCTTCTTTTCAGGCGCCTCGAAGGATTGTCAGGAATGGAAGAGGATGCAAGGTTAGAAACTAGGGGGTTTGAGAGGTTAGGGAGTTTATATTGGAAGGAGTGATATCTGGTTCGGGCTAGATCGGTTACATAGGGAACATTAACGTCTTTATGTATGATTTTATTTGTGACAAAGTAAGGAGCATTGAGGATTTTACGAAGGATTCTGGATTGTAAGGATTGAATAATAGAGGAATTTGAAGGTTTAGTGGAGCCACAAAGCTCAACTCCATATATCCAGATTGGCCTTATTACAGTCATCTAGATCAGTATTTTGAAATGAGTTGGAAGTTTAGACCGTTTGTCTAGTAAGTGCTGTAATAGTCGAAATCGACGAGCAGTTTCCTGTCTTTTCAGTCTTGTGTAAGGATTCCAGGTTAATCATTTGTCCAAATGTAGTCCAAGGTAGCGGTTCTGTTCGACAGTGGTAAGAGTAACATGTTAATATTTTATGCTAGTTTTTATATAAGAAATTAAATTTCGCCACCTGAATCGTTTTTCTTTTTTTTTTAACAGCTTTGGTTCTAGAACATACGGATGGACCGTTTCACGATATTCGTTTCACCGATATTTTTGTTTCGTTCCTTTCTAACCAAAATACTAAACCCAGGGTCACTACTAATTCCTATTAAATGGAGGTTTATTGAGTTTCGAGTCTCTTGGTTAGAAGAAAAACGAAAAACATATCGGTACCTCAAGGAGAACAAAACGATAATAACGGTAAAACAAAAATCGTGTTAATCTCATCATTACTATACATTTTTCACGATCTAAAAACACAATCTAAATTGTTTAACTGTTTTTGTCACAAATTTTTATGCTTCATAATAATTTAGTTCTAACACACACACACACATGTTCACTTATATGAAGTTGAAAATAGTAATATTATTTTATCAGTATATAGATATTTAAATAAATATTTTAAGAGGAAGATAAATATTCAAGTCAAACTTCCATCTAAACAGTTTATATGTTGATATTTATTCGAACGTGAAATGACAAAAGATTTAGAAATTTGAGAAAAAATAATGTTCATAATTGTCTTCAGAAACAGTATTTTCAACTTAGAATTACTCTGGAAATTTATTTTCAAATGCGTTCATGAAATTGGCGTATTGATTTCAATTGACTGTATGTTTTGACTTATTTATTTATATTACTATTATAATATATATTTCTGAAGCCAGAATACAAAAAAAAAATTATATTCGGTATTACCTTAAAAATGTATTTTAAAAAAAAATAATATAAATAATTGTTATTTACTAATGTATATAATATTATATTTATATAATCATAGATAATATAAAATTAAATAAGAATACATTTTTAAATGAAATATAAATATTCAAGCCAAAAAAAAGGTTGTGCTGGCAAACTTCATTGGGTGCCTCAAACCCAGCATACTTATAACTAGCGAAGTACTTTATATATTATATTATATTATATATTGTATTATAGACTGTATGGGTGAAAAAATTGTTTATTATATCCTATTATCGTATATCTTATTTTTTATGATTATACCATGTATGTGTAATTTATATATGTCCGATTACGGATTGATAAGTATGCTGTGTGAGATGGCAACCTAATGTATTTAGGCAGCATAGATGAATAAATAAAGTATTTCTCTCTCTCTATATATATATATATATATATATATATATATAATCCTATTAATATAAACAGTTACAGCTTATTTTTTTTTTTAAATTGTATAAAATTTCTGCATATCTATAAAAACTATACATGATCTATTTTTTCCAAATAAATATTGAATATTAATATTTAATATGTCTCAAATGTATTTATCTCTGATTGTCCACCACCTTGACAGTATCCTTATTTACAGGTAAATACAAGAATATAGATTGAATATATTCTTGGGAATTTCTGAAGCCTGTATATTGAAAATATACAATATATAATATATATTATATACAATATATACACGATTTACTTCAAAAACATCATTTTCAACTTAAAAATTTTAATCACCTAATCGTTTTGCCGAACATTTATTTTTAAAAAACTTTTTTTCCCAATGATTTTTTTTTCTTTTAATGTCATTACGAAATATTATTGCTTATTAAATTTACGAAAGAACCTTCAGTACACGAGTACTGAAACTGGAACGATCCAGTTCCGCGCTTGGAATTGCATTATTTGCTTGTATAATTCGTTGCACAGTATGACCTATATTTCTTAGAGGGGGAATGTTGAATGTTGTCAAGGATTACTCATTTTCTCTTGAGAAATTTTCTCCTTTAAATATTTTCTAGTTTACTCAAATTAAATTTTCCTTTTGCTGAAGGCTCTCTTATTATGCAGAGTAAACAAGGTTTTGTATATTCCCCAAGATAGGCAACCGGAACGAAATTCACTTTACATTCCCCTTGTTTTCATTATTCTTGCTTTTTTGGTCGAGATTTTATAATTTATTATTTGGTGTATTTTGATATTTTGTATTAAATTACTTATAAAAATAATAATACGTAATGATTATAACAAACGTTTTTATTCCCAAATAGTACACGTGTTATACCCATAAAAACCTCATAATTTCTTTTTTTTGTTATATTGTATCAAAACAAAACTTATGAGCATCATAAAATATAACTAATATAATAAATTAGAGAAAAAATATAAAGAAAACTATATTTGAAAGAATATGTGAAATAAAAAGAGAAAACAAAACCAAATGCCATCTTATAAATCATAGGGTGTGTAAGGAGTAATAAAAAAAAAAAATTAATAATGAATGATACACAAATGAACTAAAAATAATTAACAATAGAAAACAACAATTGTCTATTTACATATTTACATTATATAAAAATATAAAAAAGTTTGTTTAAAAAATAGTAAGAAAACAAAAAAATTAATTCTCAACAAATCATAAGGAGAAAAAATGATTATATGAACATATAGACATATTTAGAGATTATTCATAAATACTGATTATACCTAATAATATTTATCTAAAATTACATTTATCTTTCTATCAATTTACAATTTTGTTGGAAGCTTTTAATAGTTATTCTTCGGGAATTGGATGGACAATGATTAAAGATATGTATTTCTGTAAATCCTGGATATTTTATTTTATTTATTGTAAATTATACTATCATTTTTTTTAACAATGTATGCCATTACATCATTTAGGAGGACAGCATGTCCTAGAATTAAATTATTAATAAATTATAAAAGGGAGATGGTCCAGGTGTGGTCAAAGAAAAAAACTCAAATAGTCATAAAATTATTTAATATGAGGTAAGGTTTCAATCCACGTTGCATGGCTTCATCAGGATTAAAATATACAAAGATGAACAATGTAATGTAAAAAAAAAAAAAATAAAAAAGATACATACAATGAAACGCAAAACTAAATAAGAATAAGAAAAGGTTTTTGAAAATTAATGAAAACTGAAGTAATTACAAACAAAAAAAGAAATATAAGATAAAGTTCACACTAAAAGATGTAGAAAGTGAAGAGTACAACCAAGGATAAATCATTTGCCGATACACTTTACTTTAGCATTATTTTGAAATGTAACGTATTTTAACCACCAACCCTTCCTCCCCCGCCACTCTCACTTATTCCTCATTCATTACCGTGTTCGCCTTCCATCTGCAGTTATGTTGTCCATCATCTTCATTATCTTCCTTTATTCTTAGTTTTACTCTATTCCCTTTTTACATATTTTAGTGTTAACTGCATGTTATATATTTCTTTTTTATCTGTTTTATTTCTATTTTTATCTATTGTCAAAAGCCTTTTGTTATTCTTATTTAATTTTAAGGTTCACTGAACATCTGTTTTTTATTCTTTTTATTTACATTATTCATTTATTTTTACCTCTTTTTTAGCCCTGATAGTCACCTTAATGATTTAGAACAATATTTCACTAAATGGATGATTAGCGTGAACATTGAAAAATGCAACTCAAAAGTTTTTACTCTTCGACGCCCACCAGATCCACCGGATCTAATCCTCAAAGGTAAAAATGTGAAATGGAATCCTGCCAGTGAAACAGTATGATACCTGGGAATTCACCTAGATCGTCGCGTTACCCGGAATCACCATATCAACATCAAACTAACTCAAACTTATGCAAGGTTAGCAATGCTATATCCTATCCTAACAGAAATTCCAAACTAAAACCAGTACCAACTATTCTTATATTTAAAACAATCCTAAGGCCACTGCTGATGTACGGCTGTGAAGTCTGGGGAGCGGCATCATTCACGAAAAGGAAAAAAACTACTATCTTTTCCAAAATAAAGTCCTAAGAATCGCAGTTAATGCTCCTTGGTTCATAAGAAATAGCCAATTGAATCGCGAATTACAAATGGAGTCAATAGAGGATTATATCAACAAACGGTTCATGAAGTTCCACTCCCAGTTGCCGACAATTAAAGGAGCAGTGACCTACAACCTGGGAAACCCAACCTCAACCCGAAGACTGAAGCTCAGACTGCTGCAGGACATTGTTTTATAAATTTTTA
>NW_027112702.1:428882-433610 GCF_000696795.3 Halyomorpha halys | reverse complement strand
TAACTTGTTTCTTTTTACTATTAGAAGACAATTGTTTGTTTTATTTATGTGTACCAATATCATTATTTTTTGTTATTAATTTTACTTTCCTCTTTTATTAAGAAGCATTATTCTTATCTATTTATTTTATTATTATTTTTTTCTTTTAATAAGAACATTTTATATAGTTAGGGGTGTCATTTGTATGACTATACCCCCTCATAATGAACTGTTAAAAAATATATATGATATAAGTTATATGAAGCATGTAAGGCCCACCAGGCCGATCTGATGTAAAATAAATAGCCCTGATGAATGCCCTGCGACCTGGGGCGAAACATTAGCTCATAGTTAATAGTTTTATGCCTATTTGTGTTTTTTCTTTGACCGCACACAAACCATATTCCTTTTATTATCTAACACGGTCAATTTCTTCGATATTCCATATTTAATTTTTTTTTTTTTAAGTTTCCTTTCTTTTATCATATAACGGAAACGTAGAGAAGAAATAAAGTAAAAAAAAAAATGAATATGTACACTGTAGCGTAATATTTGATAATTCATATCTAATAAATTAAACTGGAGGACAAGAAAGAATACCTCAGTGTGCGGATTTTCAGCCTAACGTACTACATGGATTCTCGGAATAGCCCAGGCTTCATGTTGTTTTTAGCTAAAAGTGAATTTAATGTTATCCTTCCATTGAAGTGGTAGTAGCATGCCATTTTCCAGTCTACCAGCTTGGCTGGTTGGTTTTAATTTTCTCGACCAGACACCACCTGTGAAGGTGCCAGTCGTAGTTTTCCATTAAGGGAAAGCGTCTTAATTTACATATAAATCAACTTTTCATCTGAGCGAGTGTAGCACCTGATGACGTATTTTCAAGGATCGCTCTGTTACCCGCCTGACCATATTCACTTTTCAATGCGAGTGGAAATTCATTTTATTGTGAAAACACTTTGCTTTATATTTTGTAGAAGACCATTCACTGCTTTATTTAATTAACATTAATGAATACCTTCGTCTTTTCTCGTATGTAAAAGTTTTAAATAGTGTCTGACTAAAAACTAAATATACAATTAATGGCCTCGGATGAATAAATGGCTTCCAGTTTTTTTTTTTTAATGTATTATTTTCTCTGATGTATAAATAGCTTCAAGTATTTTCTTTTATTTATTTATTCTGTTTACTTATTTCTCTGTTGTATAAATGATTTTAGTATTAATCATTGCTTTATATTTTGAAGACTATTTACTGTGTTTTTTTAATTAACATTAATTAATACCCTCGTCTATTAGATTTATATTTCTGGTGCACTTTTATTCCAAAATTTCGATAACTCCGAACGTTAATTGAATTGAAAATTTGATATTAATTAATATATTAAGTTAAAATTAAATAAACATTATTTTTATTTAAACATTCGTTTAATAATTGAATTAATTATTTATTATATATATCTATGTTTATTCATTTCTCTGATGTAAATAGCTTCAAGCACTTTTCATTTATTTATTTCTCTGATGTCTAACTGTAGTATGAAATAAAATTATAATATAGCTTAACTGGTTGTTGAAGTAGGCTAAATGTTATAGTGTCAAGTTGTTGATAACAAAGTGCAGTGTTTGCAAAGAATTGATTTCAGTATTAAATTTTATAGTGAGAAATATAAGGATATTATATAGATAAGGGAGATAGAATTGAGCAAATTTATTAGCAAAGAAATGTGTTTTCCCATATTTGTTTTGTTTATAGGTTAATTGACTGGGGCATAATAACCTGCAAAGTTTTATAAATTAATGTTGAGGCTGTTAAACTTTAACTAAGGTATGCAAATTATAATTAATAATGATTTTGATATTTCTAATAATAATAAATATAATTAAAGCCAAAATTTTATTTGGGCGGGCTTTACACAGTTGATATAACCGTTACCATTTTTTTTTTGTTTGTTAACAATGGATTATGGGTGAAGGGTATAGTCTCGTACAAAAGACACCCCTAACTACATACAAAGTTATACTTTTACAAAAAATAATAAGAAAATAGTGCTTCTTAATAAAAGAGAAAAAAAATCAATAACGACATTCGTAAAACTAATAAAACAAACAATTTCCCTCTAATGAGTACAAAAAAAAAAGTTAATTTGGAAAAAAGACAAAGAGAAAGGAAAAAAAATTAGTGTGAATAATAAAATTAATAAATATAAAATTTATAACAAAATTTACTGTAGCAGCCTGGGCTTCAGTCTTCGGGTTGAGGTTTGGTTTCCCAAGTTGTTAGTCACTGCTCCTTTAACTGTCGGTAAATAGGAGTGGAATTTAATTAAATGTTTTTTTGGTGTAATCCTCTATCGACTCCATTTGTAATTCCCGATGCAATTGGCTATTTCTTATGAACCAAGGAGCTTCCACTGCGATTCTTTGGACTTTATTTTGAATAGATTATAATTTATTTGCTTTTAGTAAAGGATAATGCTGCCCAGACTTCACAGCTGTGAATTAGTGCTGGCCTGAGAATCGTTTTAAAAATAATAACGGTTGTTTCTTGTTTTAATTTGGATTATTGTCCTGGATGATAGCCGGATTGACCAAAACGTTGGACATGTGATATGATTAATAAAGAAGTGTTGATACTTTTTGTATAACTTTAGTTATTAATAATTATTTTGTTAATTAAAGTAGTAATTCACCGGTAAGTGAAAATTTTGTAATTTTTATACTTAATAAGCAGATGCTTACTTTCTGATAAGGTTAGTTGATTATTTATTTTATATTATCTAATTTGTTGTCTTTATGAAGCTTTTGTCTCCTATTGCATTTCATAACTTAATTTTCTCAAAAGAAAATTCAAATGATTGATACTTAAATTTTATATTTGCCTATTTTATCAAAAATAATAAAGGCAGAGGATTGTTTTATCCTTCGCTATTAGCGAACTGGCCTTGGAGATATCTCTTACCAGATAAGAAAAGAAGAAAGGAGGTCACTAAAGGAGATTCGCTCCGGATACATCGGTTGCTCCTTCCCCCTCTCACCACCCCCTCCCGTACGTCACGTACTGACCATTCCAAGGATATGTTATCTGGAACAATAGCTTTTCTTCCCTGCAACTAAAACTAACCGGTTTCTATCATTAGGTTCTGTCTTTAATTCCATTAAGGAACTCCTTTTCTCTTAAGGGATACTTAATTTCATGGAGTATATCAAGAATGAAGGAAAATAGAATACAGTATTTTTTTATTGAGGGTATTCCTAGAAAATTAAAAAAAATAAAATAAATAATCAGCCAGCATTACTCTAATTATGATAGAAATGCTAAAATCACCAAGTTTGATTTTGGTGATACATTCAAGATATGTGATATAAGGTAGGATCCTTTCTTGGTGATGAGTTAGCTGAAAGGAATTTAGATCAAACAGATTTTATGACTATACGATAGTGTCATCCTCCTGTTCATGAAAAAAAAAGCATTTCTCCTGTAGTTTTTATCAAATTTCATCGCGTATAAATTTTATGCAAAGCATTATACTCTTCAACATTCTGTATGAAAAATGGCAGAAATGATGCTTTTGATGCAAAAAATTGTATATTTTTATCATTTTTCTCAACCTAAGGAGCCCTAAGGGCTGGAGCCGAATGCAGAAAACTTTATATTTAGTAATTTTTTTTAGAAATATTTTCTTCACTAAACTATGAATACGAAGATATCCACAAAACATTCATAAAAGTACAAAATGTTTGGATCTTTTTCTCACGAGGTTGTTGATCGAATACTCTAATATGGAGCATAAAATAAAACTGAGGTAGATAAATTTTTGCAAGATATGTAACATCTGTGTAATACAAATTTTTGGGTTCCTGAACCGAAGCCAATGGTCATTTAATACAACTTTAAATATGAATGATGTAGTAAGCTTTATCTGCTGCCGGTTTCGTAGGAAAAGTATATCTCAAAAAATTACTAATAAGAAAACCATTAAAAAATTGAAACAAAATTTAATGTTTGTTCCACCCATAATATGGAAGGTTGAAAACGTTTTTACTATATTAATACATGTTGGACGTTGTGTATGGAATGCCAGGATAATTACTAATTGTAATTACCAAAATTATTTACTAAATAATTCAACACACTATCCAAATTTTAGTATCAAAACATTTATTTCATTTACACGTCCAACGTTTCGGCCAATTCGGCCATCTTCAGGGACATCTATTACAAAAGTTTCCATTATTTGTATGATCCTACAATCTATTCAATTATTTAACATTATTATTTATAATTTACCTTACCTCAATTTACTATGAGACATTTAACCCTTTTAAAAAAAACTCTATACAGGCTATTCTGCCCAGGTCAAATATATACATCTATAAACAACATTAAAATCATTAGGTAAACTTATTTTTTGTTAATCAGTATATCTCACTTTTTGTTTAATTACCTATTAAGTCCAAAATACAATAACACCTAATAAGTCAAAAACATAAAAACGAGTCAAAATATTTCTCTTTTACACACAATTTATACACTATCTATTATAACCTCACATGTAACCTACCTTTACTCAGTTTAGGCATTTAAAAAATTTATTTATAATAATTACATTTTTGTCACATTTTCTCTTTATTACATTAGTAAAATTCCTATCAAGGCTAACTGTAATTATCCATATATAAATTATCCTATATTATTTATAAGTTAATCTTACTTAATATTTCTGCATAATGTTGATTTAAATTCCTC
>NW_027112702.1:421735-426972 GCF_000696795.3 Halyomorpha halys | reverse complement strand
AAGGGTTGAATGTCTCATAGTAAATTAAGGTAAGGTAAATTATAAATAATAATGTTAAATAATTGAATTGAGTGTAGGATCATACAAATAATGGAAACTTTTGTAATAGATGTCCCTGAAGATGGCCGAATTGGCCGAAACGTTGGACGTGTAAATGAAATAAATGTTTTGAGACTAAAATTTGGATAGTGTGTTGAATTATTTAGTAAAAAAATATGTATATATATTTTTTATTATATCTCAATGTAATAGATATTTTATTAATAATAATTTATTGACCTTTTGTTATATACTTGTTTTTTAAACATTGCAATTACCCTCATTAAAAGTTTATATTCTTATGGACATAATTGTCATCATACTGGAAGATTTATTTTTCTTTACTTATTTAATTATTATTATTCCATAGTCAAATTATACTAAGTTGAATAAAATTTCCACATTTCGTAGAAAACATGATAATATTTTTTTACAAAAAAACCTTAAAGTTTAGAGATAAAAACTAAATAATGATAAAACACATAGTTTTTACCTCATACCACCCCGTATTTCCCCCATCCACATGGACTTTTCAGGTACTAACATTATAAACCGCATTCCTGTTTTATTTTTCAATTGCTAAGGTTAACGTATTTTGTTTGTCAACATTATAGATATTTAATCAGTTGATATTCATTGAATTGATTTTAGAAGATGGTCAGGGGGTACGGTCAAAAAACCATAAATAAACAAAAAATGATCTATTTATGCCAATGTTTCGACCTGAGTTTCAGGTCTTCATCAAGGCCATAGAACAAAAGAAATAACAACCAACATTTAAAGTAACATAAAACTGAAAAGCAATAGTATACAAAAAAAATTGGAATTATACATAATATTGAATTGAAAAATACAAAATAATTGATTGATAATTGATAAACTACTGTTACCGTTTCTTCTCCACTACAATTATTTAACCACTTACACAATATTTTATATCTTAATTAAATAATTTTCTGACCTTTGGGGTTTCATAATTTTTACATTTCACACGTTTTATGTTTTTTAATCCCTAACTTTTCTTCTATTTTTTCATTTTCACTTTTTATCAACTGTTTTGTCTCCACGGTCTTTCTGAACATTTACAATTCAAGTGAATCCTTTGTCCTTCCGTCGCTCACTCTAGCGTGGCTTTCTACAAATCAATCATTTTTAGCCAAGATTCCCCACTAGAATGTAAGTTTATTCTCTCGTCATATTTCTTACATTATTCATTTCCTATTCTCCATCTTTCTTCTCCTATGGTTTTTCTATTTTAAAAATATTGTTTTTACATACGCTTTAATGTTTATCTAACAAAAAAAAAAAATAATAAGTTAATACTCATACTGTTATTCATATATAAGTCACACACGTTGTATCATATATTTCTCTGTCATATTGTTCAATTTGTAGATTCAAACTTGTTTTTCAGTTTTTTAGACACCACTTACATATCTTATATTATACATATCTTCTTTCCTACATAATATTATATTTCATCTTTCACTGTTATCAATCTGCTACTGTCTAATTCCATGGTTATCAATCAATTATTTTGTATTATTCAATTCAATATTTTGTATAGTTTACAATATGTTTTTATACCATTCCTTTTCACTTTTATGTTTCTCTAAATGATGGTTGTTATCTCTTTTGTTCTATAGCTCTGATGAAGTACTGAAACTCAGGTCGAAACGTCGGCATAAATAAATACTTTTTTTGTTTTTTTTTTTTTTTTTTTTTGCTGACCGCACCTCCCGACCATCTTCTCGAATCAGTAATCTACGGTCAATTATCTATACCTCATGATGTTCATTGAATGTTGAGGTTAGGTTAGTTATAATTTAGATTTTTAATATTTACATATTTTAATTTTTAATTGTAAGTTAATTTTAAAAAAAAATTATTTTTTTAAAATCCTTTCTTGTCTATTCCTCTGTTTAAGCATTGGATCTGTGATGTATGTAAAATAGTTTGCAATTTAACTATTAATGATGTTAGTCATAAAGATGATAAGGCCAGAAATAACCTATAAAAATAAAAATAGAAAAAAAGAAGTGAATAAAACCTCAGAATAATGTAGTACTTGATTGCTACAGTCGAATGTTAGTAAAAAAAATGTTCCATAAAGACTATCAGGAGCGTATCAGATATAATCGAACATCTAGAAAAGAACACACAGAGACAATAAATCTAGCTTCTATCAAAGAATTTTTTTTTTAAATATTTCTAAAAATGTTAAAAGTTTATTATCTGTTTTGTGTTTCTTATAAATCTATTCTTTCTTCGTTTTGTTCGGTAATTATTTTCTTGTTTCTTAGAGGTTGTAGTTCTCGAGAGTAGAAAAAAAAAATAAAAATAACATCTAGAAAGAATGGAGAACGACAAGAAGTATAAGAAAATTAAATTGGAAAACATTGTACACTAATTAGAAGAAAGGTAATTTATGAAGTTTATCTGCTGAGTATCGATAGCTATTCTCTACATTGTCTTGTAAAGAAAGCTAAAGAAATGCCTTCCCAGATCTTGTTGAAATATGAAGAGGTTTTTTATTTATTCTTTTTTTTTTAGGTTTATTTGACAATCTCAGATAGAAATTATAGCATTTTTCGTGAGATATTTCATTTTAATTAATTCGTAATGTTAAATCTATCATTTGTTACTATACTTCAAAGGAAATTGGCATCTGTATTGAACCAATAAAGGCATTGTATATTGTATATATTGGAACTGGATAAAATCATCAAAATATTTGAAGAAACAGACATCGATCTTATTTTATTATATATATGGAGAGAAAAACGTTATTTAAAAAAACGTTGTGTTGGCGAAATGTATTGGGTTGTTAAATACACAGCATACGTACTTAAATCTACTCAGACTATTTTTTTTTTAAATCTTGTGTAATATGATTTTTTTTTGTTTTATCACTTTTGTTGTTTAATTTTTATCCTTTTATTTCATTTTTTCTTTCTTAACCCAACACATATTTCCTCTCCCCCCCATATAACATACATAGAATACAATTAAAATATAATTAATACAAATTTTAAATAAATATAAATTGAAAGTAATAAATTTACAAGAAAAGGAAAATAATAAAATATGCAATGTATGCATCCTTCTCATGTATCCTCCTTCTTAATCCTTCCTCAGGATGATCCCTATTCTCATTTGTTTCCATGCATGTGATGGCGGATGGCCCAGGTAGTCAAGAATTATATTTTCCGTCTTCTTTGCACGTCCTGGACACCCCCTCCCCACTCCCCCGAGTTCCCTCCATGAAGCTCCTAGTTGTGCTAGGTATTGTTCCACGATCTCCGAACCTGAGGCTTATCACGCTATAATCTCTTTCTCGGAAGGGTATCCTTCACGGAACGTTTCCTTAAGGAGAAGGATGCAATTATTGTAAATTTCCTTCACTTCCTTTTTCACTGGTCGAGGTCACTATTTTCATATCTTACTTCGAGATCCAGAATGATTGCTATCTTCCCCGTTTTGTGTAAGCGACAATATTCACATATTGTGTGAATCCATTAGTATCCACACATTAAATCTTGTGGAAGCAGGGAAAATCTCTTTTTTACAGGCGCTTCATTAACTCGTCCTTGACTCTGTGGTGTCGGCGTGTTATGAGTGGGGAATGTCACCAGCACATGTGCTGGCATTTCAGGCTCTCTTTAGCATTTGCGACAGAGGGGCCCAAATACTCTATCCTGTCCGCTGACACCTGGGATATCACGCAGGGATGCATAATTGATATTCAACTTCAAGGCATTGGACCATTTAGAACCCGTAAGTATTTGTTTATCATACATAAATTTGTTCGCATTCGGGGTCTCTTTGAAATGGCGTACTTCAATGCCCTGCTACCTGAACTGGCACATTCCATTATATTATGTTTTATACTAATTATGTGTATTTATGTATAGACCTGTACCTCTACAAACAAAAAGGGTTTTGGGTTCTGTTATATGATCAGGACTCGCGGTTAACTGCCAGTTTATTCCCCAATTAAGTGTGTCCACCCACTTTGTAGAGGGTTGCATCATTTATTCTTACATATTTGTACAGTATTTATGTTATGCTATGTTCCCTTTAAAGTACAAACTCCTGTTTCATATTTGTACTTACATAAAGTGAGCATGTTCTGACTATAATGTAAATAATTGATAGTTCATTTACCTTTAAGCTTAGACTCGTAATATCTTTCACAAAAAACTCAGAGCCAATATTTTATATAAAAAATAGCTTCACCACTGAGTACAGTGATCTTTTAGATTTTTAATTTGATTGACATTTACGTAATAATAGTAAATAAACAATTGTTGCACATTATACTCGTATACAGTCATATACGCTGTCATATCAGTTTTGAAAAATATTTATTGATATATACAATTTATTAAATATATAAGTAAATTTGATGTCAGTTATATTACAATGACATGATACAGACATGGAGAATCTATCCATCAGGAGAACTCCAGTTATCAATTTGAAAACCAAGTTTGAATCTTTTTCACGATTGATGAATTCCTTCTTCGTATTAAGCAACTTAATAGTGGTTAAGGAACCTCTATTTATTTGTTAATTAAGTTCGGGTTATAATAAAATAATTTTACCACTGAATACTCTTATAGTTATAACAGTTTTAAAAACATATTTTTCATTCTTACATAGGCCTCTTAAGAAGTTTCCTCTGTGTTTACTTCCGAGAACGCACACCTATTCCAACTGGAAATATCCGGACAAGAGATAAACTCAATTTAAGGCGCATACATCCTCATCAGGGGAGTCTTTCCCCCAAGTTTCCCTCTTTAGCGTAGTCCATAAAGTTAGGACAAACATTCTCAAATGCTTCACAAGGAATTATACATCTTTAAGTTTATTTTCCACGATGTGAGGAATGTTAGCAAATATTGAACTTTTACTTGGTTCAAACTTTTTTTTTTTTATTTATTTAATGTAATTTACAACTGTACAAAATAATACAATAAGTAAATAAATTGTATGTTTCATATACACCTGAAAATCTTGGGAAGAAACCACCCATCGGTGGTACTTCAAACATTAATTTAAATTAGAGGGTCCCGTGGCCATCTTCTTTCCAGACACCTCGGAGGATTATCAGGGATTGTTAAGGATGAAAGATTAAGAATTAATGGGTTAGGATGGTTAAGGAGTTTGGAATGAAAAGACGCATATCTGTTTTG
>NW_027112702.1:379393-421510 GCF_000696795.3 Halyomorpha halys | reverse complement strand
GATTCCAAGTAAGTCTCTTGTCAAGATGGAGTCCTAAGTATCGAATCTGTTCAACAGGCGTTAGTGGAGTATTTAGAAAGGATACTGTAGGACAGGAGATTTACGACGGAGAGTAAAGGTGATCTGGCGGGATTTGTCAGGATTTATTTTTATTCTCCAGTTTTGACTCCATTCTTCAATAGATGTTATGTTTGTCTGTAGTGTTTGAGATGCATTAGTTGGGTCATTGTCTACAGACAGTATACATGTGTCATCAGCGTATGTTGTTAGGACTGTGTTAGGGTGGGTTTGCATGTCAGCTGTATAAACCGTATAAAGAATGGGACCTAAAATACTACCTTGAGGAACACCGGCGGACTGAGAAAAGAGAGATGAATAGGCTAGGTTATGATTTACTTTAATGGTTCTATCAGTGAGGTAGGAGCGGATTATAAGGAAATATGTAAGGGGTAGGAATGGAGGAAGTTTATAGAGCAGGCCTGGATGCCAGACACGATCAAAAGCTTGTTCAACATCGAGGAAGACTCCCGTGCAAGACTCCCCGAAGACTACCGCGCTCCAATGTGGAAGATATAACATCAACCACTCCATGATTCTGTTGTATGGTAGAATGAGATGTTCTAAATTCAAACTGATGGTCAGGAATAACATGATATGAGAAACTGTTTTTTAAATACATTTTTCAACATTTAGTAATGGTTTGATTTTTGTTATTACATCTTTTTTATTAAAGCTGCATGAACATTACCTACGCTGGTGAAGATGCTATTACAAAACATGTTCTAGTATTTGTTCAGTCATTTGACGGAAGTTTGATCACAATTATAATTTTGTTTTTAGAAATCATAGAAGCACTCTAATCCTGTAAATAATACTCAAATAATCCTTGATCCTATCTTTGGAATTTTTAAGGTTTATATCCCAAAATTTACAGATTAAATTTTTGGTGTAATCAAGACAAAATGCAATTTGAATTAAATTAATAACAAGCCTGTGTGTATGAAAGGTTATAAATAGTTTCTTTATATGATAATGTCGTGCAGAGTAATTGAAAACTTAAAGTGTTAAACATTAATGAAGTTTTGAAAAAATAGGTGTTTAGCTACCTATTTTTTCAAAACTTAGGTAAGCTTATCAATAATTAATATAATTCTCTATTAATTGATTTTTTCATAAGGTGATTTGGACTTATAATTAATGACCTGGCCAGAATAGTCTGCAAAATATTTTTTTAAATTTTGATGTGAGGCGAAAATTTATATTTGAATGAATGTTATATTATTAGTAATAATGTTGTTGTCATGATTGTTACAAATGAATACATAATAAACTATTAAATGTGTAGATTGTCCTTGAGGATAGTCGAATTGGGCGATACGGTGTACTATTGATAAAATAAAGACTGTTGAGACTAAACAAGGATTTAATAAATAAATACCCGTCTCAAGAAATCGAAAAAAATATAATTATAGTACAATTATTTTAGTACGTCTAGAGATGATGAAAGATGTAGATTTATATAAATAAAGATCATAATAATTATTATAATAATGAAAATTATATTTAAAAGGAAAAAGTCAAACCCTAGATAGTTCCATAAAACTTTATTATAGTTAATGTTTCGAGATTTTGAGCTGCGATAACAAACAATTCACAATCATTATTTATTCATCATTATAAATTAGCATCAAAAACAACATTAATATAAAAACAACATAATTTAACTCTACTCTATTATGAATTCTTACCATTTTACGCTTGTTTTTTTTTTTTTTAAATCATGGAAATTCTATTTTTAATAATTAACAAAAAAAATTTTTTTGCAAATAATAAATTGTTGGATGATAACATTAAAATATGAAACGTAGGATGATAATTTTTATTTTACATCTTGAAAATGAAATTCAACGGAATAAAAAAAGTCATGGACAAATTGTATTTTATGCTCTTGTTAGTTCCAATGAAAAATTAAGTAAATGTTTTAGAAATGTGACAAAAATACTGAATTTTTGAAAATATTTTTCGTTTTAAAATATTTTTGTTTTAGAAAATCTCTAGATTTTGACTGTTTCCTCCATCAAAACCAACAATATTCCAAGGCTTTAGTCTAAAATGCATCAACATAAAACAGTTAAATAATTATTTTATACTGTATAACCTTCAATAATAGGTCATTAATGCACCAATTGATCGGATAGCAATAGAGAAAAAAATTCAAATGTAAATCTATTACCGAAGGTCGTGTTCTTGGTCAGTTGGTCAAAGTGATTGTAAATATTTCTACCGGTTTTGAACTTCCACATCGTTTTAAAGATTTTTAGCAGATGATATCTACAGATATCAGAGCTTGAGGACCAGAGAAAAAAATTCTTAAGTTGAAAATAATAAGATATTGTTGAGACAATAAAAATTTTCTTTGAACTACTTTAATTAAGAAAACTTTTATAACTGTCCACGGTGAATGAATAATCAAGATCTCTTATCTCATAAAAGTCTACAGAAAGAGGTATATAAAATATTTCACTTGCTACGACCATTTTTTCTAGGAATTGTGTTCTGTGCTACTTACATAAGTGTTGGATTCCCTTTTATAAGTACTGAAACAAAACCAAGGTGCTAATTAACTAATTTATGAACGGTTAATTGAGAAAGGGGCTCATGGACTAGATAAAACGACCTAAAGCCGCAGCCCTCAGCCAAAAAGCCCTTCAGGTAGGACAAGGGCTGAAGAAAAAACTGAGCTGGAACAAGGACCTGTTGCACCTCCTTCTACTGCTCACCATTTTATAACTTCTAAACACCTTTCCTTTATTAGTCCTACTTTCATTATTTAAGAAGAAACTTTACTTTGCACTAGCCGAATGAAGAATTTCAAAAACAAAACATTGTCCATATTAACCTAATGTTTATTCTAAAAATATAAACTTAGGTAAAATAAAGTAGTTTATAGTAATTGTCTTAGTAAGTACAGCAGCTTATATAATATTTGCAGAAATAAATTCCCAAAATATTGATTTATCAATTTTTGGAAAAATAAAAAGGAAATGTATGCATCCCATACCATACTATGGAAACGCCGTATCTCGGAACCTATTTAACTTGTTGTGTTCTAAAAGGGCTCAAGTTTAAAAAAAAAAAATCTACTTGAAAATAGGTTGATGAAATGAGCTCATAGTACAAGAGCCCAAGAGGAGAAGAAAGGCAGTTATCTCACCCCAATGTTTGATTACTTTAATGAAAACTATGTATGATTACTAGTCAAAATTCATGAGTCTGCCAAGTATAGGTATGGGGAATAAAAAATGGCGGCTGTTTCAAAGCAATAAAAAAACTAATTTTTCATTCGAAGCTCTATATCTTAAAAAGTAGGAACAACACAAGAAAACCTAAGAGAACGTCATTTAAAGAAGAGTCAATTTTCTAATATATGAACCCCAATAGAGATATTTACCTTAAATATTTTTCGAGATATAGCTTTTTAAATAGCAACTTTCATAAAAATGTATGGGACGTACTGAAAGATCGGTAGTTAGTGAATTTATTTAGCAAAAATCAATATCTCCTAAACCATTTGATGTACAGATGTCTATTAGCACTAAAATTAAAGCCAGTTTAACAAGCTATAATGTAGTTTATGATGTTTATCTTCGTAGGAGTAATAGTTTTCAGGAAATTTGCTAAAATAAATTTATATTTATATGTGAATATCATAAAAACTACTAACCCTACGAAGATAAGTGTCATGAACTACTTTATAATAAGTTAAATTTCCTTTATTTTGAGTGTTGACAGATTTATGTACGTCTTACGAATCTAGAGATATATTTTTTCAAAAATCCAACATTTTATACGAACAACTAGAAATTAACATTTTGAGAGTATATTTTGTCAAATATTATAAAAACTATTACTCCTTCAAAGATAAACATTATTAAATATTTTATAGCAAATCTAACTAGCTTTAATTTGAGCGCTGGCAGACACCTGTACGTTCAATAGTTTCATTAATCATACTTATTGTCCGAACAACTATTTATAAATCAATTTATTTTAGCAATTATCATGAAAACTACGAAATACTATTCCTAGGAAGGTAAAGGTCATAAACTTCTTTATAGTCCGTTAAACTAGCTTTAATTTGAGTGCTAATAGACATCTCTACGTCACATAGTTCCTGAGATATAGATTTTTCAAAATAAATTGACTAATAACCTTCCAGTACATTTTTAAGAAATTTTGCTTTTTAAAAAGCTATATCTTGAGAACTATTGGACGTAAATAGCTCAATTAGGGCTAATATTTCAGCAAATTTACTCTTCTTTAAATGATGTTCTCTGTGGTTTTTTAGTGTTGTTGGTAGTTTTTAAGATATAGAGCTCCGAATGAAAAATTAATGATTTTTAAGGTTTTGAAATAGCCGCCATTTTTTATTCCCCCTACCTATACTTGGGAGACTCATCAATTTTGACTAGTAATTATACATAGTTTTCTTTAAAGTAATCAAAACTTGGAGTGGGCTAACTGCCATTTCCTAAAATTAGGATCCATATGGAAGGCCTCAAGAGAAACAGCATTAGTTTTTTTTCTAAATATTCAAGAATTCACATTTTAGGAATTGCATATATGAAGAACTTTATTTTTATCTAATTTTATATTTTCCGAATAAATTAGGTGAGTATTGACTATATATATTCTTAATGCCCTATAGCCATGAGTGAGCAGTATATTTTTTCATACTTGAGGTGAATTTAAAATATATAGTTAGTAATTTACTCCCAACTAATAGATTTCAACTGAATTTCTCATTATCGCACCTGATGATTTTATTAATAAATAATTTGTTGAAAGTGTAATGTATTCGACTATTAATACTCTTCCTATTGTGAATTGACTGCTTTGTAATCGTAATATATTTAGAGTGTACGCATCACTTTGACAATTATGTGCGTATTAAATGGATTAGTGAAGCACTATAAGCCGCTGATGCTAGATTTATACTTTAATCCAGGTATCTGGAGTAATTATAATTAATTATATATATGCCTATTTATGTCTTAGTATTAACTCAATAAATATCAATGGAACAATGTCAAACAGCACTGTGTTTACAATATTCAAATTTAAAATTCATTTTTTCATTAGAAATTAAACTTTATTTACTTGAAGAGTAACTTTTAGGGTTTCTTCAATTTCTCCAAGTATAACTTTTGGAGTTACTGTTGATTCCTCACTATTCTAACTGTTTTTATTTTATCCTGTTTTAACCCCGTAAAGTGTATTGGCGAAGCTACTATATTCTAGTATTTAGGGAGTTTACTCGTTTGGTAAAGAGCAGACGAGAGTAGCCTGTCAATAAAGCCCTTCCGATCGCAATGTTGAGGCACTAAGCTCGATCCTGGAACATGACCGGGGGTTGTTGCCCAGGGATGAGTACAAGAGCGAGGTGCTGTGTTCTCCAGCGAGCAAAGGCAGCTTCTCGTCAGAAACAGCCCCTCTCCAGGACCTAACTAAAGCAATTAAAACTTTATCTTCGGCTCTTGATGAGATTATACTTTCTAAATTATATTTTTGCCGAAAGAGTCTAATTTTCAGTTTATCGGTTCTTCAGTACTGGATATTCCAAGAGTAAATGACAGTGATTGGAGGAAAGAATATTTTTTTAGTTAAGGGCCACCAGCCTCATCTTTCTGTTTCATTTAACTGTTGAGATATGATTATTAAACTATTTTCAGTGAAATCCGAGTTTTTTCCCATACAAATTCTAATTCCATTACTGTTAGTGTACAGTTTTAACTAACAGTGGAGCTGTAGTGGATTTCGGTTTTGTAATTCTTTCTTTATACTCTAGAACATGTTCCTAGAATTGAAATAGTTATATCAGTTCCAAAGAAAAAGGGATCGGCTAATTTAACCTGTAAGTTAAAATCTGGCATCTATATTGCATAGGAAAATTAAGCAAATTATTTGAAATTGGCATTACTTATGGCCTATATTAGTGAAAATGCATTACAATGGCTCGTTGTGAGGATGCGACCCCAAGCCACCACAGCTAAATGACCAGTGGCAGAGCCTGTTTTCAGCGCTATTGTGCCACCGTGACAAAGCGACGTTAATTCATTCATCAACTAAATGCGCCTATGATAATGCCAGACCACTAATGCATTCTGCCGGCGAATAGAGGAATGGAAATGCGACTGGACAACGGAGATCTCATGAGTGACTAATATCGAGCCGGGAGCCGGGACATGTTAATAGTCCACTGTACCTAGGCCACAGTAGTTCCTCCCCCTCCCGAATATGAACTCCATAACGAGCATTGTAGTCCGTTATAACAGTTAATGTCCTAGTTTATCGTGATAATGCGGATGGTATAGCCTATAGGCTACTCGTCTAATTTGCAACTCATAAAACAGTATCGCATCATGAAGTACATTTTTTTTTTAACAATTGATTATGGGGGAGGGGATATAGTCTCATAAAAAGACACCACTCATAAAAAGACATACAATGTTATTAATAAAAAAAAATTAAACTAATAATTCTTAATAAAAGATAAAAGAAAAGTTAATAACAAAAACAATGACATTTATGGATTTATCAAAATAAATAATTTACTTGTAATGGGAAAAAAAAGGACTTAAGATTTTTTTTTTATAATTTATTCACACATATAATCACGTATACATAAATACACATCAAGTAAATTTGCTGTAAGTGATATTATGACATGATACAAACATGTGGAGAATCTACCCATTGATAGAACTGCAAAACCACTTCTAAAGGAGAAGATCTTGAGGCCATCTTCTTTTCAGACATCTAGGATGGATTATTAGGTAATGAAGGAGAAGCCAAATCAGAAACGAGTTTGTTTGGGTGGTTGGGAAGTTTATTATGGAAGGATTGGTATCTGGTTCTGGGCGAATTGGCAACATAGGGGACATTGAGGTCCTGATGGATGATTTGATTTGTGACAAAGTAAGGAGCATTAAGGATTTTACGAAGGACTTTGGACTGTAAGGACGGGATTCGAGAGGAATTAGATGGTTTAGTGGATCCCCAAAGCACAATTCCGTATGTCCAGATAGGCCTTATAATAGTCATGTAGATCAGTCTTTTGTAATGGATTGGAACTTTGGACCGTTTGTCCAGTAAATATGTAATAGTCGGAATCGACGAGCAGTTTCCTGTCTTTTCAGTCTCGTATGAGGATTCCATGTCAGTCGTGTGTCCAGATTTAGTCCTAAGTAACGGATCTGCTCAACATAAATAAGTGTGTATTTAAGATAGAATACAATTTTAGAGTGACATTATCAGAACTGATAAATATAGATTAGCAGTCTTCAGTCTTCGGGTTGTGGTTGGGTTTCCCATGTTGTAGGTCACTGCTCATTTTACTGTAGGTAACTGGAAGTGGAACTTCATGAACCTTTTTTTTAATATAATCTCTTATTGACTCTATTTGTAATTTCAGATGTAATTGGCTGCTTCTTACAAACAAAGGAGCATCCGCACCAATTCTTACGACTTTATTTTGAAAATATTGTAATTTTTCCCTTTTGATTAGGATGCCGCTCCACAGCCGTACATCAGCACTGGCCTGAGAATTATTTTAAAAATAACAACAGCAGTTTCTGGTTTTAATTTGGATGTTCTATTTAGGATAGGAGCATTGCTAACCTTGCATAAGTTTAACTTAGTCTGATGTTGATATGGTGGTTCCAAGTAAGGCGGGAAGCGAGGCTTGGTCTCTTATATTAAGAGAGACCAGCAAGATAAGGTTTTCGAAAATAAAGTAATGCCTAAAATATTCAGACCAAAGAAGGGTTAAGTCGGAATGTCATCATTAATTTCTGGATCAACTTTACATGCCTCGGATTCATTTTGGACAAAATACTCACTTGGAACCAACATACTAGACTCAAAAGACAAGAACTCAACAGACGATTCAGCCAACTATACCGACTTCTCAGCCGGACCTCTCATCTTTCACTAGAAAACAAACTACTAATTTATAAGACTATACTCCGACCTACCTGGACCTACGGACTTGAATTTTGGGGAACAGCTAAACCGTCGAACATCAAATGTATCCAATCCTTTCAATCCAAAATCCTTAGACCCATAGTTAATGCACACTACTACGTTTCCAACAGAACACTACACCATGACCTACATATCCCTTTTTTCCTTGATCTCATACCAACCAAATTCTCAAAATTCCATATAAACCTTTCCAACCATCCTAATCCTTTGGTTCAAACCTTAGTTCTACCCATCCCTACACCCCACCTAGAAGGTTGAAACGGTAGTGGCCAAGAGACTTATTAAAATAAAAATGGTCACTTGGAGTTCTGGCAATGGTCAGATTCTCCACTCAAGTTGAGTGTTTGCGGATTTAGCGCACTTACTCAGCCTTTATTTTAGTATGTATGAAATAATTCATCACTATTACCTATTGCCCACAACTGTGTGGCCGATTGTAATATCTATCAATAAATAAATCTATCAATAAAAAAAAAAAAAAAACTTACGAATCCAATGATGTAGATATTAAAAAAAATCTGTTAATATGTCCAGTTGTGTCAGTTGTAATTGGTGTCAGAGGAATCAGTTAGGTTAAAAACAAAAACAAAAAAAGCACTTAAAACTAGAACGACCCAGTTCTGAATAACAGATAATTTTCCACCGCAATTATTATGGATGAAAAATAGTCGGGCTACGTCCGCAGTCCACAAATCAGCAAGTGATCTGTTTGTAACTGTTTGTGGTGATCAATAGCCAGAGCTCTCACCCTTTCTCAATTTAGTGTCCCTTTATCGGCGAATTTGTTTGTGACACTATTTTCGACTCTCATCATAACTTTATTCCAATTTCGTTTCAATAATATCATCACTCTTTTAGTCGATTCGGTAGTTTTTCATTCGAATGGCAGCAACAGTTTCATAAATATTTTGCAAACTAAAAGCATGTCATAAGCAATCTATTTCAAAACCTTTTATTTTTTTTATTTTTCATACGATATCCCTGAATAAAGGAAAATTTACTTATTTCTCTATTTAATTTATCAATTATTCACCATGCGAATATTTTTCGTACCTCTTATATAAAATATGTTTCTCCCTAAAATTATAAATACATTTCCTATAATTGTTATTCATATATGTTGGAATGAAACAAAAAAGAACACATTACGTTCATTCACATATTTGAAAATATATACAACATACTGGAAACGTTAAGTTAATTTGCACCTCATATATAAACAACTCTTTTAGTCAATTATACAAATAATGTCCTATATCATTATGCGTTATAATTACTTTATTTTAAGCCTTTGTGAAGGTGCCATAATTGTTTGCGTTAATTAGCAGGACTGTTTGACATTGAGACAGGATACCGAAACCTAAACCGAAACACTTAAACGAGGATATATTTCTAATTGATTTATTTCATGTTGGTAATTAGTACAATTTATTTTATATTGTTGATTCATTAATTGATAAAAGTGAAGTACGAGTAGTTACATTTTGGTTAAGCACTAAGTAGTTAGTATTTCAGCTATCGTTCTAATAATAATGTGATGTTTTGAATTTTTTTTTTTGTCAAAGTTTTAATTTGATTTTATATGAATCTTAACTAACTTTTATTTGATTTAATATATAATATGGTCATTGTATATATGAAAGTTCTGATCTGTTTTGAGCAAACTCCGAAATCGATTTTGAAGTTCAATATCTCAAGTTTCCCAAAAATATCTTGAGAATGTTTTCAAAAAGATTGAGCTCGATATATTAAAATAATATTTTATTATATTTCGTAACCTTCTTAAATGATTAAGTTCTCCTGGTAGCCGAGTTGCTGATATTGGCAGCACATATAAACGTCTCATAACCAACCACTATTACTTTTTCATTTCTACTAAGTGGTCAATGTGATATACACATAGATAATTGCTCTCATTAAATTATGAAGATTTCACCGTTACTAATTATCAACAAAGTAAATATAGTTAAATCTTTGCAATGACATTGATATAAATTGGACATTTGATGTGTGAGGAACCAATTAACTTTTATAAAGTATATGGTTGAGATATAATTTATACTTTATGGAAATTTAGCTATTAGTTTTTTATAAGGTTAAATAGCATTTAATTGATATAAAAAATCAATGAGTAAAAAACTAAAAATGTTAAAATAATACTACTGCGAAAATAGTCTCATATAAGTATGTAGAATATATATAGAAGAAATAGGAATATTGTTCTAAGAGACATTGCTTATCTATCCGTATCAACAATTTTACTCTTTGGATGTACATATGTGAATAGAGTAATTTAAAAAAATGTACATACTTAAAAATATGTATTTAAGGTAGGGATACGCCTGAGATGAAATCGATTTATAGGAAATGAGATTTCATATTATTGATTTTACATTTTTCTGTAAAGTGCTCAAATAATTTTGATAAAGATCGTCATGTAAATGTACAATCAAGTGAACTTTAACTTTGGTCGTATCCTAATTGAACAGTTGTTCAAATGACGAATTTTCAGACAAGATTCCTCTACTGTACCTTAATTTTATTTATTTCAAATAATTACCCAATCCATATTATTAGCAGTAAAAATCAATGGCATACTATAAGATATAAACCATAAATAATAATAGTTAACTGAGAGAGAAAGTAAATGATTTCGTGTTTCGATAGTAGTCATGACAATAATCAAATTTAAGGAAGTATCATCATCCTGAATAATAAATTAATTGTTATTTTAATGATTAATTTCATATCCAAGTGCATGTGAAAGATATGTGATGAGTGCATCAGATTTTATTATGCTTTATTGCCAGTTTAGGAAAGAATACTAAGAATCGAAGATAGCGTAGCAGTTCGTATATTGCTTGAGATGGACTATACTTAAGCTCAATAGGACTTAAAGTACTTCAGTAAAGCCCCATACCTTATGTATAAAACATCTATAAAAGAACATTAAAACTATTTCCTTCTAAACTTTTATTTGAATTACTTATAATTTTTATTCAACAGTTTAAAATTCAGCAGTTTAAAATAAAGCGCCAGCAATAAGTTACCCCTGTAACATAATATAAGCTAAAAAGAATTAATTTGTTCTCGGTATTAACTTTCCAATTAACGGGCAATTGACCGAGTCAGGCCTTTCAGAATAAATTATTATCGAGAGATATCTTTTTTTTCCCCCATTTACAGTTAAAAACAGATTTCATCAACAATTTTACATATAAATTGACAATTAGCCTTTTTGTGATGGATACTGTGAAATCGATACGGAAAATTTAATGATGGGCTAATCCTTATGGTTTCGCTAACTGAAAACAATTATGTTGAATTTTTACGATAAATTATTTTTTATTACTGCATATTTCGATTAAAAACCATAAAAAATTATAAAACCTGTATATATTACAGGAAGGCTTATTTATTTGAATTATTCTTTTACTGTATTGGTAATTAAAAAATAATTTAATATCTTAGGTTTACTATGCGGGAGTGGGTAGCTTAGTGGTAGGGTACTGTGCTGCTAACTCCAAGTAGTCCGGGTTCGAATCCTGCTTTGGCAGATAATTATTTTCTGTTTCATTGTAGTCAGCACAGTGGGTACGGGAGCCTTCTGAGGTCCACCCAGCCTCATAAAGTGAGTGCCCTTAATTCAAGAAAATCTGGCTGTCGAGCATATCGACTAAATCAACTTCTTGCCCAACCGTGGGTCTAGTAATAATACTTCCTTATAAAGTACTGCACCCCTAACACTTTAGGGGTTGTAGCTGTATAGATTTCATTATTTTTTAATGTTCACTCACACAATTCCCTAACCGAATCAGGTTGAAAGACCAATCCAAAGCTATTTGCTGTATCTTCGCTAATATTCGTGTAGTAATGATTGTGGTTGGAAATTTACCTTTGAGGCAAATGAACACGTGTACATTACTAGAGACGTATTGTTTCTTGTTTTTCTTAAAAGTAATAAAAAAGTAAACATATTTCTAAAGGAATAAAAAAATATTTGATTTTCGAGGTAAAATCTCGATTCCTGAGAATTGATAATTTTGTTTTTATTAGAAAGGTTCATTATCGACATAATCAATTTAAAAAAAAAAAAAAGTTACGTACGTTTAATGAGTTCAAGTGACGAGTTTTCTATCAAAAGTTTAGATGCCCTCTTAAAGTAAAGGTTTTTTATGAGAATTTAAAGTTCTAACCAAAAACCTATTAAATATATTTAAAAATTTTAATTCCACGACGTTAAATTGGTGTTAAAAATAATCATTTACAATTTAAATTTCACTCATCATTGGATGCCCTGTAATAATTTTTATCAATAACTTTCCAAAAGTATAAATAATGATTTTTGACTAAAAACTCCCCAATTTTGTTTGTTAAGGGTTTTGTGGAAGTGATTTCAATTTTTTAATTTTTCCTCTATCTTCATAAATGACCGAGATGTTGCTCTGTGGAACATCTAATCGCCCAACAAAATAACGGATGGTAATGATGAGTTCCAAATATTATCAGGTAACGTAACTTAGGCATCAAATAAAAAAAAAAAAAATGTCTAATAGTTTTGAAGAAAAGACGTAGACGAACCAATAAAACAGACTTTTTTTATTTTTAGATTCTATGTATCATGAAACATAAAACTTCAAATTTTTAGGGGGTAATTTTTTTTTTTGGTCCATTACATTACATCATTGAAAATGGTGAAAGTTTAGTTCTATTTAGTTTATAATAAAATATAATATAAGATTCTCGTCTTGTGTCTTTGCTCTATCTTTTCAAATAATATTTAATTGATTAGAGGAAGTCGATTGCTGTATTAATATTATAATAGCAAGGATACATAACGATTAATTCATTGTAAATACATATTTATCCAATTGTGTCATGGATAATTTTCGTTCAGCTCTAAATTGCTGGTTGGTGACTATTTTCCCTTCTTCTTATACTCCTTCAATTATTTTTTTAATTTTTTTTTTTTCTGCAGATGGTATATTTAGTATATATATATATATATATTTTTAAAACAATTTCTCAAATAGGGTCTAAACTTGGAAAACCTGGACTAGACCGCACTTTAACTGTTTATAAATTAAAATTTTCACAAGACTTTAAACAAGGAATACAAATAAAATAAAACTTAACTGTTAACTCTGTAATAAAGAACAAAAAAAAAAAAAGATAAACAAACTAACGTTTTTCGTTTGAGAAACATCGCCTTACTGATTACTGTTTTTAATTTTTTGTTTGTAATATTTGGGTTACATTTCTATGAAGTGGACATATTATTATTCTGGTGGGTAACATATTTTCTGTCTCAGCAAACTTAAATCGACTATAGTATGGAGTGACCCTCTTGTCGAATACCTTAATCTATTGGTTGAGAGTGGATGCTAACCAAAGCATCTCTTTGGTTAATCGTTGGTCATCAATATAGAAACTTCTTCTCAACTACGCATATAAGACCCTTTATTGTATTTTATAATCATTTTTTTTTTCACAGAAAGAGTTTATTAAAAAAATAATTACATAAATCTTATTGAATGTGGCAGATCGATTGGAATCGTTTAGTATATCATAAACTGTCTGGTCGGTAAATATTTCAACAAGCCATCCACCCCGTACGAATGTGCCTTCAAAAACATATTTAATTTTAATTAAATATTATATTAGTTAATTTATATGAACAGTTATTCTAGTTTTAGATATCTGTTAATTTTATTTTTATTAATAGAGTAATAATGATTTTTTTTTTTTAATTTACTTACACTTTTATGTTTTCTTTTTCAGACTGCTATAGCTTGCAGTTATTCAGAGTTGACGTCCCAAGATACAGGTTGAGGGGAGAGATGGCAGTGTTACAGTGCATATACGAACTTGGAGACGATGACAATCTCTACGCAGTCAAATGGTACAAAGACAACGAAGAGTTCTACCGATACGTGCCACGGCTGGATCCACCGCAGTCATCGTACAGTATACAAGGAATCAAAGTAGACGTGAGTTGCTATTATCAATGTAATAACAATTATATTATATTTTTGTTGATTTTTTTTTTTCGTTTCACTGGTTTTATTTAAGTATTATGCTACTTATTTAAGATGTGTGCGAAGTCGTTGTTTTAATTTTTTTATTGTATGTGTATACATCGGGACCTGTTTCATACTTCAAGTGTCCCGAGTGTATGTTGAATTTTTTATAATTAAAACCAGTGTGGAAAATTAAATTGTGAGACTTTTCTGGCTATTAATGAACATGCTTATTTCATTGTTATTAATGTTGATACTTTATTTCAGAACGGAAATTCGGAAAATATTCCAAACCCACATAAAAGTCACTGACAAAATTATAGAATAAAGGATTCCTAGGAGAAAATGAAAAAAAAAAAAAAAAAAAATATTAACCACTAGAGCGCATGATGGTGAACGTTGACGTCACTAGCATTCATGATGGTATCATTTTTTTCACCAACTTTTATCACTAAAATGGTCTTCCGTTAGATCTCGCGGAATTCATGTCCTAGGAAAACCTTGATTTAACATTATTAATCCATTGAAAAATTTTTAAAATTGAATATTTTAATAAAACTCTGGTTGTCAATTTGTATGTAATATTAAAAGCGGTTAATTTTGGGGATTAAAGACATTAAAGACGTGTTCATTGAAACGTAACTCGGTATTGAGGTCTGCATTGAAATCTTTAAAACCCAATTTCTTTTTTCTCGATTCGCCGACTTACTACCAAGTCGAAGTTTTGAAACCTCTCGATTTTTAACATAATTTTTAAGTTAAAAAATTTGTTTTAGACCAAAATAGGGATTCATCCCTTCTCTAAGATTTTTTCTTTTGTTGTTGTTAATTTTGAAAGGGCGTTAAACAGCCTGGTCTACAACGCCCGTTGGTAGTTGGTTTTGGTAAGGCCTAGTTGTTCCAGTCATAGCTTTGGTATGGTGTATGGATCCGCACCAATAATTTCCGTGATATTTGAAATATTATCTAGCTAGGTAAAAAAAATATAATTTGTTTGATAATCGTTACGATAGTGGAAAGGATGATGAAAAGCTGATAAGTAACTATTCTAATTTTAAAAATAAGGCAAGATAAATGTATATTTATAATAATTAAAGGCTGATTATTAAGTTAGTCTGATGGATGAATTTAATGACTCTTTCTATTACGGATTCGTCGTTTCCCAACGCCATTGGAACATTTGTTGGAATCCCTAACCGGTTCAGAGCTGATTTGTAGTGATTACATTCTTCAAAAATGTGTTTGACGGTCAGATTACTATGACATTTCGAATATTTTGGAGTGGCCTCTCCTGTTATGAGGTGGATGCGTGTCAATCGGGTATGTACTATTCTGAGTCGGGTGATCACTACTTCTTCGCGGCGTCTACTTCGGGTTGATGTAATCCATTCTTTCAACTTACTGGGTGGACTTTCATCCCACATTTCCTGCCATCATTTATTAATACATTCCTTTAAAGGAGAAGCAAGTTCCTTTGCCGTTTAGATTGCTGCGGTTCTACCTGGGAGGAGTAGCGCTTCTCTAGGAGCTTTTTCGGCCATCTCATTTCCCGTAATACCAACATGCCCGGGAGCCCAGATAAAGTAGACTGATTTATCTATTTGTTTTAGCATTATTAAGTATTCATGAATTCGTTGAACGAGTTGGTGAACTGAATACATTATATCTAGTCCTTGAAGCGCGCTAATGGAGTATGATATTATTACTATATTGTCATTTGGTATTTTTCTCATGAAAAAGTAAAGGGCGGATGCTATGGCATTTAGTTCTGCGGTATAAATATTAGAGAGATGTTTTCTTTTATGGGTTGTGTTTTGTGTCACAAGGGCAGATCCTGTTGCGCTATCTGACTTTGAGCCATCTGTATATATAGCGGTATGTTCTGGTAGAGTTTGTAGCAGTTCTCATAACTTTTCTTGATATTATTACGTTGTTGTATTTTGTTTGCGGTATTTGGATAGTTGGATATTTACGTTGGTAGGTCCAGGGGGCGTGTTATTTTGTGGTATAGCCATCAGACCACAAAATAATTGCTTTTAATTCTGTGACGGTGGCCGATAATCGTTCAGCGAGAGGTAGTGTTGTATTTATCTTCTGCTGGAACTGTCTAGAGAATTTAGGAATGAAAATGTACTTATAAATTGGATGCGAGGGTTGCAGTTACAGCCGGGAAAAATAATTCATAAGTAATAATATTTGTCGTCTAAATAGTAGGAGTGATATTCCAGATTCAGCACATAAACTCAAAATTTAACTGGTTCTAAAGGCACCAGTGGCAATGCAGATTCAGGTGTTCTGAACGGTGTCGAGTTTGGGTAGGCTTTGGAAGCGAGCTGAACCATATACAAAACATCAATAATCAAGTTTGGACCGGATTAAGGCTATGTATATTTTCAATATCATTGATCTATCAGCTCCCAATGATGTTTTGCCGAGGACTTTTAAGATTAAAATTTTATCTGTGCATTTGTTTCTAAGTGATACCGATGTGGCGGTTCCCAGAAAGACGCCTATCGAATATGAGGCCTAAAAATCTACAATATTCGACATATGGTAACGGAGAATCTCCGAGGGTGAGTTCTGGGGATGGAGGTGTTATCGTTTTTCTGCTGAAATGAATACATTTAGTTTTTCCGGTCTTACCTTTTCAACCGAAAAAAACGAGTTTTATTAAAATATTCAATTTTAAAAATTTTTCAATGGATTAATAATGTTAAATCAAGGTTTTTCTAGGACATGCATTCCGTCAGATCTAATGGAAGACCATTTTAGTGATAAAAGTTGGTGCAAAAAATGATACCATCATGAATGCCAGTGACGTCAACGTTCACCATCATGCTCTCTAGTATTTTCCGAATTTCCGTTCTGAAATAAAGTATCAACATGACGTAATTAGTTTGTCGTAGAACAATGGAGCAATTATGAGATTACATTAATGGAAATTATAATCAGCTTTTTTAATGTTCAACGAACTATTAAATTTTTGTTTTACTACTTCTTGAATGTTAAATAGATTCTTCAGGTTTATGTATTCAATTAAAATTTATTACTAATATGTTTAAATGTTATAGCCAACAATTAAAAAAAAAATTGGATTTATATTGAAGATGAGTATTAAATTTTATCTCAAAAGAGTTTAAATTAAAAATTAGTTTTTATTTTCATTAAATAAAAAACAAATCATAAAATAAAAAGTTCTTAAACCATTTGACACTTCGAATTTTTTAATTTTAATATCTTTTAATTTTTATTAGCAGAACTTAAATTATAAATTTGTATACCTTTCTTCCATTCTATTTTTTAAATCAGAAAATTAATCACATTTTACAATTTTAATATCTAAAATAAAGTATAGTAAGTATATAACAATACTAGAGAAATGCAAAATAAAAAAGAAATGCAAAAATTTCGATGAAATGGATGTATCCTTGGTTGTATTAACTTCACTGCCCCGACTGACACTGACTACTATCATACGAGAAAATTATTGAACTGGTGAATTGGTTAATTAAAAAAGTGGTCCTTGAAAAAGTTCCATTTAATATATTATTTTTAATAGATAAATAAGCTTTAGGGATAAATTGTGTAAAAAAAATGACAGTTTCTTTGTTACCCGAAAAAAAATCATAAAGTACTTTACAGACGCATAAAATATTGATCGGGTCGGCTGTGAGGACCTGGTTTGGCTAATCCATCCAATTTCTTTCCCCAAGGTGGGCTTATTCAACATCCGACGAGTCACCGTTATCCCCAAATTTATCGAATAGGGTAAGAACAGAAAACCGCCAATGAGTTACAGTGGTTACATAAAACATCAGTGACTAGCTGGCAACCAATTTAGTCATTGATAAACTCTTAAAAAGTGAAACTGATGAAATTTATTTTATCTAAACTCCTTTTTAATTATATTATATAAATAAGTGAACATACTTATGTATATATACATAAATACATCGAATAAGGACTCTGATATATATATATGGTACCTTAAATTTCTTAATAACTTTGAATGTAATTCCGAACTAAATTAAAATATACAATTCTGACTATATTTAATCTCCTCCTCTTTTACTGAGAGTGAAATTGAAAAAAAAAAGTGAGTATACCTTCGGTAGAGTTCGATTCAGGAATCTCTTTTTACAATCAGACTTACACTCCCTCATTCCAACTCTCTACGGTTAAAATTATGCCGAATCCGTCAAAGCCTTTCATGTCATCCTTCGTCTATCTCTTGATCTCCCTTCTGCCTTTGTTTTGTAAATGATCGTCGTGAATCTATTTTCCGCCGTAATCGGAACATGTCCAATCCATCTCAGTAAGTGTTCTTCAATGATATCTTCATTTGGCCTAAGTCCCAGATTTTACCTCATTCTTACACTTAAAAGATTATATTCTTATACTCGGTCTCTTTTTCTCTTCCAATTCTTCTTCTACTTCTCAAATCCTATAAAGCTTGATGTTGACTCCTGTACTTGGATACTTTAATATGAGAATCAATCAATTAAATGAGAATAAGGAAGAACATTTGTAAATTGTTTTCTTTGTTGTTTTTTAAACCTCTTTTTTGACAATGAAACTTCCCCTTTCGTAAGGAAATTAGAATATTTCCTGGCCCCTATTATTCTTTAATTTATTGCACTATCTGCCTTGTCATATTTATTTAGGTGAGCGTCAGGATATTTAGAGTTCCTTACTTGGTCTAACTTTTGTTATATTCTCATGACCACCTTCCTGGTCATTTCTGACATAAGGGGAATAGGGTATTTACAGGTTACTACTCTATTCTAACCACGATGGGGAGTTAAGTTTTTATTTGGTGAGATCCCACAGAAATAAAAGTCGAGCACTCAGGCCGGATTCAAACCGGCATATCTTCAGGCAAGAGTCAGTTGAAGTTGGCACTTTCAGCACCCCTTGGGACCACTTGTCTATAGACTGTCTCAAATTATTAGTGTTGTCATAAATTAACCTTAGTCTATGGAACAATCAAATGTCAAATAAAATTTATAATCATCCTTTTTTTTGTCAGATGTACCACTATTCCAGGAAAGAAGCAATACATATATATGTGGAAACAGCTAATCCCACGAAGATTTTTATCATTATGTCTACTTGCTAATGTCTACTATTTTATGGTCCACTTAACTACCTTCTAATTTTATTATATTACTATCCCACTCGGCTACAAGCGGTCCTTAATTGATCTAGTAGATAGATTTCCTCTTCTTCGGCAAGAATATTCATTGGACACTGGGAGAGAAGCCAAGTAGAGTTGTTGGAAGACACTCTAGGTGACAAGCTTTTAGATAATACTCGTATTGTACTTAGTATGTCTTAGTCTCTGTATCTTTTCATATGAAGTAAATAAATTATATCTTAGCTAAAAACTAGTTTGTTTCATTAGCTTCTATTTTTCAATCTCTATTAGGTCTCTCTATAACAGAGCAAAAGGCTGGAATAATAATTCCTTTTAGCCCACAGTTAAATTCCATAGAAAGGTATCTTGACTGAGAACGAACTGTCAGAAAGGATATTACAAGCGACAGAACTGCCTCACTAAATGTCAGGACGGTATCTGAATGCTCAGGACGCACTACTTTATCAAGAGTAGAAGTTCTTTGTAAGTTGATCTTCCACTGTCAGGCCCAGCCTTCGCCAGTATCGTCGTGTCCTCCCTAATTGCTATTCGCCTCCAGCAGCGACAATTATCTGTTGAATAGCAATTAATGGTCTTTGTTGAAGAATCTCCCAACTCCAGAGGAGGTATCTTGAGTTAAATGAGAGATTTGTCGGTGCAGCGTCCAGGCTCGAAGCAACCTTATTATGTTCTCTTGAAGAAAAATCTTAACAAGTTTAACTTTTCGCTCTCCCTTGTTACGGCTTCTAGGAAACTTTCTTTTCTTTTTTTTTTTTTTATTAATATCATGAGTCGTTTAAAACTTTAATTCTCTTAAATTTGGTTAAACTTTTATTTAAAAAATCAAGGAACTTTACAGTACCCTGGTATTGCTCCTGAGTAGAAAAGGTTACTGTTAGAAGCAACATTAAAAGTTGCAATTTAGATTTTATATACATATTTGTAATGTAAAATTTATTAATTTAATGAAATTATTATAATATGTGTCACATATTATAAAAGTTTTATACTTTAATTCTGAAAGTGAATATCGTTTAATTTGTAAATAATATCAAGTTGCCAGGATGAGATAGCCCTTCTTCTAGGGATCTTCTCTGGTGGCGTGGTTAGGGTTCTGTAGATGGGTGGGTTCTCTATATGTTTGTATCATGTTATTTTTTTATCTAATAGCAAATTTACTTGTTGTATATAATTTTATACAGTTGTAAATAACAATAAATAAATTACTAAAAGAGTTTCACAGATACTCCTATGTATGCTCTGATTTGATGAGGAATATAGCCCATAAAACGGGGTCTAGCTCTTCGACACAGTGTTGCCGATAAAAAACGCTAGGGAGCTAATTTGCATACTACAAAGTTTATTTCCCAAATCATTTTCGCGTGCCAGTTCCATTTGCTGGGAGACGCGCGTGCACAGGTCAACCTTGACCGCGTAGCCGATTAGATCAATTCCGATTTCTTAAAGACTTTATCGCACCATAACTTTAATGACCAATTTTATTTTATATTTTTATTTACTAGCCTTTTAATTATCATCTTTTAAATTATTATACCCTACAGACATTTACGGTTCCTAGTCGAGCTTTGTTACAACATAACACAAGTAATTATAGTAAGTTTCGTGCTAAAGGTCATTGAAGTTAATTCAAGGGCAATTGATATCATGAAAACTAACTTTATAGAGCGGGTGATATTTTAATGTAATTTTATTTTCAAACGATACAACCAGTTACAACAGCTCTTATGTTGCATAATTACAACATTATTTATTTCTTAACTTTTATTCCTTACACTATATCAATTTGAAATCAAAATTTTGACACTAAGATCCTATATGGTTTAGTTAATTTTTTTTTTCTTTAGGGGTGTATAATGACAAATGTTCATATTCATGAATATATATTCATAGGTATAATGAGTGACTGTTTATTTAAACTATAGTTAAAATGTATCAATAAACCTGGCATTATCTACAAGAAAACATCAATAAAATAAGCGCTTGGACAACTTATGTTAAATACCGAAAAGAATAATGCTATGCCAGTACCTTCCAACCTTATTCAAAACAATACTTCTATCTCATTCTTCACGTCAGCCAAAAATCTTGGAGTCAGTTTTGATCAAATTCTATCTCGAAAACCTCACATTTCCCAAATTTCCGTTTGAAACAAAAGCAACTCTCAAGTAATTCACTAGAATCCATTATCTACTTCCATTTAAAACCCGCCAACTCTTAGTTATCTTTTTTTTCGCCCATTTCAACTACGGCTTCCTGCTATACGGTGGACTCTTTAACTCAAAGCTAAGTTTAAACTTCTAATGAATTGGCAATATGATTTTTTTTCGGCTCAACCAAAGATACACACATAACCCAGTATTACGTCGCGTTAAATTGGCTCTATCCATCTTTCTGATGCCAGTATTTCCTAGGTCTCTCTCTATTCCCAGTAATTAGTACTTCGTGCCCGTCCTATAGTCTACAAAACCTGCATTTACGTTTACAAAAATTCTTAGTCCAATCCCGTACCACGTTTATTTGACATGTACCCTTTATCTTACCGAACTGCTTCGTTTGACAAATCCTTTTTTTACCCGAGCTGCGTTTTACTGGAACTCCATTCTCTCTACCATACGTTATGCATCAACCATTCCCGCGTTTAAAACCATTCTTGTTAACAATCTTTCGCTTTTCCAAACTGAATTCTATAATTACTATTAAGTATAGATAGTATTAATACTGAAGGTAAGCATTTATTTGTAAATAATATAACTTCATTTTTGTTCTTTTTTTTTTCTTCTATACCAAAAATTATTGATGTACAATTATAATATAAGTCATAATTAGTGCGGCCACACTGTTTGGGGAATATAGTGTCTAACCTTATAATTGTTCTTAAGGGACCTAGTCCTAGCAAAAAAAAACTATTTTTCAATTGAAATCACCTAAATTCATAGAAGTAACACTTGCCTACCGATTTTTACTACAATTGTGCCATTGCTAATTGAATTAGTATACACTGAAAAGTAAAAAAAAAAAAATTAATGACTGATAATGAGCAATATGTTCATTTTGTGGGTAATTTGGTTAGTATAGAAATGTCTCGGACTATTTACATTGAAATAATCCCTTCAGAACTAAAAGGGCTGAAACTATCTCTCTTTTGCCTTTGGATTGCTTTACTGGTCCAATTCTTTTTTCAAATGTAAGCAGATTTCCGTACAATACATCTTTTTTTTTTTTAAATCGTTTCTCATAATTAACATTGTTCTTTTATCTGTTCTACTTTAGGATAATGGTTCCTGGAAGACCTAACATAAATGAAGAATTATCTGTTTAAAAAAAAAAGAAAAAAAATTTCTCGTTAATAATATAATAATCAATATTAAATGATTATTATATTATTAACTAGATTCAGAAATTTTATTTTGTTAGTTACTTTAAAAATAAAATTTCAGAATCTAGTTAATAATATAATAATCAATTATATTTCATAATTTATTTATAGAGATTTATTAATTAAATAATTTGTTTATAGCAGAATCAATTAACATAACCTAGAGAGAAACTAATTCTCTTCACATATTAAAAAAAAAAAACTAGCACTTTTGTGAAATTCGTTGTGTCCGGTTTATTTTTTTTTTCTATACTTCGTGTGGATTTATAATTAGCAAATTTTATCTAATTATTAATTCTTAATTATCTTTGGTAGAGCACACATGCAACAATCAAAAGAGGTATTAATGTCATATAAAGTCCTAATCATTCAGCTATGAAGGCAAATGCCTTTGATAGACCTTTCCCGCCCACAATCTATTCTACACCCACTGAACAAGATGCGGGGATAATTTAGCCTCTTTGATCTTCCTACAGTAAAAACTGTTTAGGAATTTTTTTTTTTATAAGTACTGTGTAATGCGAAATTTTAACCTAAAATATTAGTCTTCAACAACAACTTATTTTTTAGATAGAAGAATCATTTAAAAAAATGAAAATATTAAAAAAAAATTTTTTATTTAAAGCAGCTACTCATTCATGTTGCCCAAGTTTAGCCATTCAGGTCGTTTAATTATAGTGTTCCATTATATTATGACATTCACGTCATTTGTGGTTTATAATTTAACCCCACCATAGTTAAAATAGGGTGGTATCCTGTGGATATCTCCCTGTCCTTTCTGTATGTCAGAAATGAACTGAAACGAAATCATGAAATTAATAATAATAAAATTTAAGTTTCTTGGGAATTTTTAAATATACAATCTTAATGTAAATTTAAATTTCTATTTTGATTAGAGATTTGCATACAAGAGTTTTCGGGGAATAAAACATTTCAAATTTTCCACTCACCAACAAATATAAATCTGCCAAAATTATCAAATCAAATATTTAGTTATCGACCTATGTTATAATGGGCCGTTTGTAGCCGAGGGAGTTGAGGCATCGGTTTTAGTAACCTGAGAACATTGTGTTCAGATCTGAAAACCTCTCATTATCCATTGTTAAAAGCAAATCAGATTATTATAATGACCATGTAAGGCCCACCAGATCAATTTGGTAGTAGAGAAATAATTGGTAAAAAAAAATTCATAAAATGCACCTCCTGACTACTTCACGTATCACATTGTAATTTTAAAATGATTGCAATCGCTGATAGAGGATTAATGTGTTCCAACTGTCTTGGGACTGATCCGAAACCGCTAGATAAATCCCTTACATAAGGTCAGAAATAAGAAGAGGGAATAAAGTTGGCCCAACCAGCGTCCATCAGTTACAAAGGTCGACAACCGTTAAGGCATTGCCCCTAACGAATGGATGGATTTATTTCGATTGAGATATAGCTTTCGATTACCCTCGTGTTATTGTTCATTATTCAATACGTTTTCAGGTCCATGTAAAATATTTAAATTTAAATTATGATTCCTTTCAATTCAGTGGTCATTGTTATGTTAATTTTCATTTTCCATTCATCACTGCAGTATGGAAATAAAAGTCTCATTGAAAAAAAACAAAAAAAAAACAATTTTATGAGTTTATCAACGGGTTAATTTTTTTATAATTAATTACAATTCTATATTTTATCCCCATATTCTGTTTAAAATTTGTTATTTTCTTCTATTATAGAGTTTTTTTTACTATAATTAAAATATAATTCTGATATAAACTCAGAAGAAACGCTCATTAGCTAAGAAATCTCAAACTTCCTCATAATTATTTCCTTTGTACATTGAGAAATTTCTCAGCAGCTCTGTATTGAGTTTCATTTTTCAAATAACTTATCTTACTTTACTTTCTAAGTCACCTTCTACTGTTTCCTTCTAGCAAAATAAGGAACTAATTATTCTTGTTATGATGTAACACTATATAAAACTTCAGTTTAAATGCATTATAATTGAAGGGACGTGAATATAATAAGCCAAATGATGGCTTACATTCAGTGCAGAAGTTTCGGAAAGTTCTAAAATTTCCATTTAATATTTTAGACAGTTTGTTTAGTTCTAATAAGCCCTATATTTGGTGATATTGCCAAAATTAATATATAGAATTCTACTGATTGTAAAATAAGTGATGAGTACTAATTAATTAATTTTAATTAAAGTGATGAAAATTATAAAATAAATAAAAATGCATTATAAAATAAAGCATCTACTATTTAATTTTACAATCATTTCTTCATGACCGCTTCTTTTCTGTCCAACAATGATCAGTGAACTCATCAATGAATCCAATATTTGCAGGTGTCCCTCAAGATTCTATCCAGGCCCCACTTCTGTAACTCATATTCTCAAACGACTTACCGACAAGCGATAACATACTAACTGCGACGTATACAGACGACACTGCTATCATTTCGAGAAACACAGACCCTTTTTTACAGGCCACACCAACACTATACAATATACAGACATGGTGCCCACGATGGAAAATTAAGTTTAACCACAAGTCAGAAAATGTCACATTTACTCTATGAAACAAACCATGCCCTTCAGTTTACATTGACAATTGTACTATAACAAAAACAATCACTCTAACGTATTTAGAAATTATATATGACAGAAGGTTGACATGGAACCCACGCGTCAAAACAAAACGTAAAACGCTAAATTTCCGACTGAGACAATTATATTCTACACTACAAAGACGTTCTTAATTATCCTTCAGACACTTACTTACTTACTAAAACCCATATGGACTTACGTCTACCAAATTTATGGACCTGATAAATAGACTCAGATTCAGAAAAAACTTTTCAATCACAATTTTTAAGACTGGGAACGAACTCACCACTCTACGTTTCAAAGAAGACCATTCACACCGACCTAATAATAAAATAATTACTTAACGTCAGGAGGATGTGCCCAATCTCACTCATGCCAACTCATGGCCAGCTTGGATAAAACAAAGTACATGGTGTAAAAAAAAAAAATATTTATTTTTTCTGTCGAGTTTTCATTTAGCTCAGTTCTGATTAGTTGGTTTGGATGTGACGATTACTAAATAATAATGTTGAATTTAGTTTCTTCCCTAAACGTTGTTCATATTCTGTAATGTTATGACTTAATATGTCGTAATTATGGTTTTTAAAAAAGGTACACAATATATAGTAGTATAAGAAATAAAGCCTAATACGATTTTTAAAAATAATTTTTCTATCAACGAGAACTCTTAAAAATCTTACGTTTTTAGCAAATGACAACCTAAGATCGACTAACCATCTCTTTCCATGATTCGACTATTGTTTACTCCAGGTGAATCAAAGGCAGGGATCAATTTCAATAAAATCAATGATTTTCAAAGGCGGTGGTTTGGAACAACTTGTGTTCCCAACTTCTTGCTTTGATGGACCGATGCCGTTTGTAGCTGAGGGAGTTAGAGCGTCAACTTTGACTTGTCGCCGCACATTGTGTCATATGATCGTCCTAGCTTAACAAAATTATTTAATTTCCGTTTATATTTTTTTGAGACTGCTGATTCCAAAAAAAAAAAATTAAAAATAGTAGTTTTTCAGATACAGCATTAATTTTGCAAATGTGGACTTAAAAAATGAAAATTTACTTTTACACATGAGAAAGCGAAATTAGCAGATGACATTTGATAAAATTTATACCATGCTTAGATTAATCCCCAACTTCTTTACAGCATTGAACCATTATCAGACCCACCGTTTTCTTTCATATTTCTGTCATTCTATCACCCCAATTCACAGAAATCCACAACTTTCATCACATTATTTTTGAAAAATATAAAAAAGGTGTGATGGACCAAATTTTTGGTAATTACATTAGCTGTCGGTTGATGCCATTCGCTTGTCCTGTATGTTCATAAATCATTTAATAGTAATGTTCGTGGGTTCCATGTCTGTAACTGTAATCAAATTCTGCCTGCATGAATGCATGCGAAACCCAAATGCCATAGGTCAGATTTACACTACTTGCCCAGCAATCTACTTCCCGATTCTTGGAAGTTAATTAACTACTTCAGAATTAATAATTTACCATACCATGACTGCAAAACCATTGGAGTTTTCATGAAGCTACTAAATGATATCTGTAAAACGGATCAAAGCACATAATTCTTCATTACGTAGCCACCTAATGTTTACAATCAACTCAGTCTTGTTCAGATCAAATAACCTACGCAATATTATATATTCGAAAAACTTAAAGGGACGTTCTTTCATTAGCATGAACATGTAAATTTCAGGTTTCTGGGTATTTGAGGTAGCAAAGAAATAACAAGAATTTCCCGGAGCTGCTTCGGGTACCATTATAGGGATGCTTAAACATTCCTTGTTCCTATTTTCTAAAATCCATAATCGTTTTTGAATGTGAACATATTATTTTGGAACATCATTATTATTACTGAACATGATAAAATGATTTTCGAGTTTTCATTATCGAATTATCAAAATGAATATTTCTTCCATTTCTGAACCCAGAAACAATTGTTGTTGAAATCTTTTTTAAAGTAGTGACTGTTTCATGCTAAGATATTATCTTTGTTATTTTGTGTTTGATGTAATCTGTATTGCTTTTCCATTAACAGTACCGTCTAATTTCGTAATTTCTAGTGAGTTGATGTAATTATGTTACAAGCATTTCTTGGATCCCAGAGCATGAAACTCGCAGTTTCATGTTGCTATAATTGTTGTTTTAGGTCCTTAACAAAATTTATAACATTAAAATACCTCGCTTATAGATTCACCAATTAGTTAGTTACTATAGGAAACAGTTGAAGATCAACCTGGCCTCAATGGACTGATTTGGTCAGACATATGAGACATAATGCACTGTCAGACATATTTGAGTACTTTAGTTAAAAATAACCACATTTAATTCATTAGTTTGCCCTTATGATCTATGAGTGAGTAAAGTTAGGCACAACCAGAGTCAGAAATGAAAGAAGAGAAGTAAGGAAGACATGGTAATGAGTGAAGAATAACAAAACGCAAGTAAGAAACATCCAGTCAGTATGGAACTATGCCAATATTAGTATATCTATCAAAATAATTTATTACAATAGAAAACTTGCATTCAAAGTAAAAAATAGAAACAGATTATTTCGATTTGACTGAGTTTAATTCTGTTTTTTATTTTATCTTTACATCTTTATTTACATTTTGTGTATGTAGTTTTATTGTTTTGGTTAAAATAATTATTAAAAAGCGATTTAAAGTCAATTATGCCCGTTAATACAAATCTATCCACTACTCAATTATTTAAATTCCAATACATCATGGGTAATATTTAGCTAATCAATTGTTGAAATCTTAAAATATTCTTTTTTTATTTTCAATGTATCTACTACATGAAAAGATGTTTCGATAAAAAAAAAAAAATCAACATTATGAAGGGGCAAATATTTTAAAAAATAATTTCATACAGTTAATTATATTAATATTTTAAGTTTCTTAAGTATTGAATTGCATTCCATTTATCAAAGGATTTTTTGATACTCCACTTTTTAATTTACATTCTAACGTTTTCTCATAAATAAAATATATAAGTATATTTTCTTGATCTGTAGTAATTAACATTAATTATCTTTTTATTAAATAAATCAATGGTATCCTTGCTTAGTGTAAACACTTTTTATTATATCAATAGTACAACGTTTTGGCGAATTTGGCCATTCTGAAGGATAATCTTCAAATATAAATTCTCACATTCTCACCTCACATCAAAATATAAAAATATTTTGCAAGCTATTCTGCCCAATTCATTAATTGTAAGTCAAAATCGCCCTATTTTTTTAAAACTTCATTGATTTATAAAACTTTTAATTTTCGATTAATCAACACTATTACTATCATATAAATATATAGAGTTTGTTTATATGATATTGATAGTGTTGATTAATCAAAAATTAAAAGTTTAAAAACAAGTAGGGTTTTTATTTTACAATGTTGTTATTCGATCTAAGTGCTGTTAATACAAATATTTGATCTTACTTTAGTCTACCTGACTTTAATCTCACTATCTAAAATCTTTTAAAAAAATGTTCCAGAGTTTATTTATGATGCTACTCACTATTTTTGTTTGATGTTTCACTAACACTGATATAATCAAAATGTTGAGAGTATGTTATTCATTGGTATCAGTAACTCACTAACACCGAGAACCGTTACCGAGTGGACTTGCCGCTGACAGGAGGATACAGAAGGACGAGCAATAAATAAAGACGACGGGGAAGATTTGTGGTCAAAGGGCGATCCTTGGTTAGGCACCATTACTCCAAAACATATGGGACGATAAAAATGCCGGTTGCAAGCACCGCCAGAAACTGCCCCAACTCAATTTTTAATTCTCCCCTCTTTTTTTCCCTTTTTTTGTTTTCTGCTTCTTTTTTTTTCACACCATTATTTCCCCCATTTCCAAGAGGAACTGATAACGAAAGATAGAGTAAAGATTTTCTCTTCCCAAAGAAAATACGGCAGTTGTAATTCTTATTTTATTACTTCGACAGTTCCCTTTGCTATTATAAATATAATAAAGTCAAATAATAAAAAGGATATTTTAGAAACACCTGGCATCTTTTTACTAATTAAATATTTTCGTTGACCATTTCTATTCCTAGTTTAAACTATTTTTAAAATATAGCTATTTTTACTATATTATGTACGATAATAGTAAATTCTGTTCTATTCCCAAGTAGCCATAGTTTTCATATGATAAGAAAAATTTTATTTCGGGTTATAGGGCGGTTGAGGTGGGCAAGATTACTTCTAATTATTTTTAGTGTTATAATTTCCTTAAAATTTGGACTTAGAGTTGAGCTTTGGGGCTCTGCTAAAACCACCGAATTCCTCCTACCCAATCCTTACAATTCAAAATTCTTCTTAAAATTCTTAACGCTCCTCACACAAAATCATCCTCAAAGACATTAATGATGCATATAAAACTGATCTAGACCAAACTAGGTATCAATATGTCCATTCTAAACTCTCTTACTACCCAAACCTTTCTTCCTCTACTATACCTGAAAATCCTCCTACACGCATAAAAAGAAGATGGTCTTCTGACCTTCTACTTTAGAAATAATAATGGAGTCCTAAAATGAATAGTTTATTCACAAGGTTGTATTTAATCCTATGCAGTACAGATTTAGTTCTAATTTTACTGTATAACCGGTACTATTATGATATAAACCACATCCGTGGCCGCCAAAAACCTAAAATCAAAACACCAAAATCGGGCTTTTATATAGTTTCTACATTCAAGGGATAAAAAAAAAACATAAAAAAAACATAAATCATGTGGTTACCTATAACACTAACACTAACGAGTCACCGGCATCAGACGTTTGGTGTGCACGTTACAATCCATTGATGTCCCAGGACATGAAAGTGTTATTAATGTTGTAAATTTCAACAAATGAAAAAAATAATTTCCTAGAGATTGTAACGTCACCGTACATCGACCAATACTCATTAAAATTGAATGTTTTAAAAGTAAGATACGAAAAGCCTTATATGATGGCTGAATTTTCTTATAAATTAAATCATTTTTCTGAAGTCCGCTGGATTCAGATAAACGACCGAGTGTGGATAAAATGAGTAATCAGTATATAAGAAATAACTATATAATTCAGTTAATTTAATATACTTACTGAATCCAATTAGGATTAAAGCCTCTTAATTTTTTGGGGCGGCATAAAATACTCCCATTAACATACTTCAAAATTTTCAGATAAAAATATTCAGTACAATTACAAAAAGCTCCTATGTACGTAAAATATATATATTTTTTACCTTCTAACTGACGATATTTGATATACTAGGATTTTTCTATACGTGATCATTCTATTCTAGCTATAGGGGAAGGGGTGGATTTTCATTCCGTAGGATGGCCACGAAATAAAAGTCAACCCACCCAGACAGGAATCGAACCAGCGCCGCTAAATGCCCAAGTTGCTAAGTTGACGCCTCAACACACCCAGCTACAAATGGGCTGTGTACGTCAACAATATAGGTATATATTATAGGTTTCTCTACTAACCTTCACATTGCAATTTTTTAAGAACAACAACGATTTCATGAAAAATATCATCCATATGGTCATACTAGTACTATAAAAATGCAATGGCCATGATGTCCACAGATTGTTGAAGAGGAGCTGGATGAGGGAGCAGTACAACAAATTTGCTGATTGTTATCTCAATGAACAGGTCTGAATAATATTTTATGGTTAAAATTAAAATGTAGAATAACCTGAGAAATTCTTTTGTCACAAAATGAAATATAAACGCCAAACCTTAACGAAAATAACAAATGATACTCGAGAAAGGCGGAAAGTCGACCTCGGTTTTTCTTCCGCACCTGGGACTTTATACATCAGCACAATGCCATAGCCTCACCGACTAGATTCTATTAAGACACATCGTAGTTTGGAAGTACTTGTCAGGACCACACTTGAAATATCATCCGGGGTGATTTATTGCATGGCTGTGGTTTGGAGAGGGATCTCGTCCGCAGTGAGGAGAGGTCGGGAGAGGCGTAGATAAAGCGAAAGAACTCACTTCATAAAAGTTTTAGGCGAATAATTTATGCGGTGTTTCTGTAATTTTCAGGAAAAAAAAGTAGGAAAAGAGAACAGTTTTCTATATGCCTGGTCCTGAAGCAACAATAATTTCACAAAGAAGTTTTTTCCTCAAGAAATATTTTATTTAACTTATTTATATAAACTAATTTAGATCCAAAACTATCTGTGGTTTTCAAAAACATAGTATGGTTCAAAAGTATGTCCACACGTAAAGCGGTATAGTGTTTAATACTTTAAAAGCTTAAAAAACAAAAAAACAGAGTAAAGGCCCGTTTACAAGGTGTCCGTTTACAAGTATCGTAGAAAATTTTAATTTACTGTTATTACTTCCTTAAATTTTTATAAACTCCTTAAGGATTTATATGTCGAAAAAATGATTCAATCGATTAAAGTTCTCTTTCCAAATTAGTTGAGAAAGTATGATATAACAAAAAATAATAATTAAATTAGAAATAAATATTAAATTATCAAGTATCAAAGTTTTTATCAAGAGCCTAATGCTGTTCTTATATTACTTAAGCGAAACAGCAGTTCGAAAAATTGGATTATTAGGGCATTTCTAGTGATTAGGTAACGAATGCGTTGATGGGAAAATGTTTATTGAGTGACGAACGGTGTTAGGAATTAGAAACATGCTGAAGCCTGTCACAGATAGGTCATACTAATCATGATGTTTCTTGGTTACCCTAAGCCTGACCTAATCGATATAGTTGAATATCGATTGGGCTGTTTTGATACTCCCCAATTCAACCAAAAAGTTAAGGTACAGAATTAATTGAGGGGTCTACTTGTTTCTTCTAAAAAAAACTTATAAGTAGACAAAAAACAAAGTAAGAATTGTGAAATACTATTAACCTATTTCATAATTCTTACTGGTTTAATTGAAAAAAAGGGTTGTTTAAAATTTTAATAATTAATTATGCAACTTCGTTAAACGGCATTACATAACTCCATCCTTACTTAACTCTCCAGTAGTTGCATTTACTCTGAGAAATATCCTGAGATTATTTTTTATTATGACCCGTGATTCTCCAGTTCAGTAAACCCCCCACCCTTGCTATCCTTCTAACAGATAACTGTGTGACTCTTTGTCAGATATGAAGAAAAAGAAACGTATGTAAAGATGTAATATGTGTGGGTACTACTTATATGTAAGTTTACTTTGATGGTTTTAGGAAAGAAAAATAATATTATGTTATTTTATTTCATTAATGAAAAATAATGATATTTAGATTTAAATTATTACATAGACTTTTATTCCGGTAAATATTATGATAATTAAATTATGACTCGTGTCTATGATATTTTATTCTTTCAATATTTTAACATAACATTTTATGCCATTTTAAATAAAATACATTAATATTATAAATTTGATACGCTGATAAAACCAGGGAAAGATTTAGGACCCAATTGTACTAAAAGAATAAGTTCAATTACTTATATTAAATCAAAATCATAGATTGAACTGTTGTGAACTGAAGTATGTTGATGTGAGATGTTCTATTTGTGAATTGCATGTGGTTTTATCTTATTCTATTCTAGTAATGAGTATATAATATTCTGTTAATGAGTAGTAATTTAAGGGAAATAAAATTTTATTTGGAAATCTTTTTAAATTACATTATGATTAAATTTACATTGGCCCCTATGCCCCATCCTAGATTCCAACATCATATACCCAGATCACCAGTTTGGATTTTATACATCCTACTCCACTATCCAGCAACGATAATTAATATTGTCTCATTTGCATTGGACACGGAATGTACTGCTCGGGAATCTTTCTTGATGTATAACAGACTTTCAGTCGAGACTGCTATACAAGATCCGTAAAAGCATACCACCTACATACTTCCTCTATTTAAAGTAAATCACAACGGCACTAACTCATCCCTCTTTCCTTACAATCCTTGATACAGCTTTTGCAGCTGACATCCCAACCCATCCTTACACTATCCTCACCATGAATGCCGATGACACATGTCTATTATCAGTGAATAATGACCCACCCATTGTATCCCAAACCCTCCAATCCCACTACACTATTCTTGAAGAATGTTATCGAAACTGGAGGGTTTGAATTATTTAAAATAAATCCCACCAAGTCATATTTACCCTTCGTCATAAGCACATGACTTCCAGCCTCACGGTATCGTTTACATACCCCACTCATTTTTCTTGAACAGGTCTGTTACATCAGACATCTGGACAAACGACTGAGTTTGAATCCTCATACAAGACTGAAAAGAATTCCGACTTTTACAACACTTAGACAAACGGTCTAAACTTCCAACTATTTACATAAGACTTACAGATTTGAGCTTTGGAGCTCCACTAAACCGTCGCATGTCTCTGGTATCTACTCCTTACAATCTTCAATGATCTATTTATTGTCGATTTGGCCAGAACCAGATACCAATGAATCCATGAAAAACTTCCAAACTATCCAAACCCAGTCGTTTCTAGTATGTCTTCTTAATTAACTGATAACCCTCCTAGGCGTCTGAAATGAAGATGGCCTCGAGATCTTCTCCTCTAAAAATATTATCGAAGCTCTATCAATAGGTAGATTCTCCACATGCCTATATTATATTATTTTTTAACCAACATTAAATTCACTTTTACACTGTATAAATTTTTATACAGTTGTAAATATCAATAAATTTTAATAATATATTATTCAAAGTGATTTTGTTAGCATAATTAGACAATGTAAAAGAGGCATCTCACAGATGATATGCGACTACCAATGTGTCATAAAGGAGCGTTGTATACGGGAATTACATTAAAACAGACGTGATTTGCCTTCTTTAGTCTGGGTTTGATTCTCCATCAGAAATGAAAGACATTATTGCCGAATCGACCGCTATGTTAATGAGGAAGAGAGACCAATGTATCGCCAGAGACCGGTTGCGTGACTCCGCCAACACTAGATCACCTTCACACCTCGCCTGCTATCTCCCCCGTCTCGCCTTTCTCATCTACTTTATAGTGCATCCTCTTAGCCTCCTCGCCCGATTATTCTCCATTTTAGAGGATAACAACACCTCAAGTTCTCATCTCATTAAAACTCCTTTACTCAATCTGGCTCGTTGGGTTCAAAAGAGACACTCAATCAATTTACGGAAGGTTCGGATGAATTCATGCAGAATAAATAAATAAGCGAATGCTAGACCATGATTCACATCAGATATAAGCTGAAGAATCATAAAGATATATAAATAAAATTCATTTTTTTTTAAAGAAAGAACAATAAAAAAATTAAGAATAAAACAATCTTAGTGTAAAAAAATACAAAATATTCACTAAAATATAACGAACTACAGAATAAACAAAAATACAGTGTGTTTCAAACATACGAAGGTAATAAAATAATTCTATTTAAAATATAACTTACTAAAAATTCAATCATTTTTTTTTTCTTTAAGGTTAAATGGTTTCTTTCTTATAAAGTAAGCCATTGTTTTTGTCAGGTGTCGATGTTACTTGGAAGAAAAGATGAAACATCTATTTGAAATTGTTTATTAAGTATGAATATTAAAAAAGAGATGAAAATTTAATTTTTTTTACCCTGGCAAATAATATATATGAAATTACGACTAATTATTTCCATTCCATATTATTCCTACTCTTAATTTCCTGCTAATTATAACAAATAACTAATGAAAAGGCGTAAAAAACCTTGATAATTTTACAAAGCGAAGATGTACTATTTATTTGACTGCTTGTGATAAGAAATCAGTGAACTGTCTCGGAATTCGAAAATAAACATATTAGGAAATAACTTTTAAATTATATTTATCATAGAATGAATAATGTAAAAAAATAAAAAAATTAAGTACCTACAAACAAATTGATATAGGTCAAGAAGAATATCAGAAAAACTGAGTAATTTTGTTAATTTTATATCAATTGTGGGAGATCGTGATGGAGTAAGTGAGATTCATGATGATCTTTCTTCTACTCACTGACGTTGCTCAGGCCATGAAAAAAGAACATTAAATTAATGAATAGGTTTCTCGATTCTTTTACACCAGAACTTATGCACTGTATTCATCAAGGAAGTTTTTGAACGCGTATGATTAAAAAATGGTGATACAGCCAATACTAACTGAAATTCGTTTAGATTAATTTTACGAATATTCAGATTACTTTTCTATAATTCCAGAAATCTATAAATAATGTAATATAAATAAAGAAATAAAATATACTAGAAAATTTAATAAATAAAGTAGAAAAGTGGTTTATTAAAAAACCACTAAACTAGCTATTCAAGAGAATTTAGAAGTATCATGTTATTATCATTCATTATGTGAATCATAGATTCTTCATGTTTGGGTCAAATTAATGGATACTCCAATGAATTATCAAATATCCCACTCCCAACCCGCCGGATTCAATACTCAATCCCATATTCTTGTTTTTCCACCACAGACCAAGAGCTACCCTCTTATCTGAATGTATTCAGTCGCAATGGACATTCGGCCATAGAAGGATTATTCAAATCCCAGGCTACAGTCTTATCGTGGAGCTGCACTATGGTCACTCGGTATTGATGGTTATTTCTGTAAATTTTATCTCATCTGGTCTTTTATAACTGTATGAAGACAAATGCATCTTTCTATTACTTATATTATTGCATTTACCTTTCTTAATCTTATAAGATTTATATCACGGGTAAATCCTGCGTGTACAGATTTTGTGTGTGTGTAGTTGAAAAATATTCAGATAAAAAAAAAAAAGAAAATGAAATTCTCAGTTCAAAATTGGTCTAGACTTTTAAAACTGTTAAAGTGAAATGAAATTTGCAGATAAAGTTGTTCACACATTATCCAGTCAGGCAAGACCGCCACACATTAGACAAGGAGGAAACGAAAAATGTTCTAGCCTCTGTCGCCTCTTTCCTTCAGATAACTGAGTAAGAAAGAAAGAATCACTTTTATTACTTTTTGTATTATGATCTCCTAGAGAGATTATAGCATAGTCGTGGTATATTGCCAATATTCAATGTAAGTGAATGTTTTAAAGGCAAGATAAGATAGGCGTTATCGGACGCTAATTTATAATACACATCGATGTAATTCGTTTTCAAAGACGGCTCCACTGGTAGTGGTTCCACACTCATTTTAATTTTTTTTAATTAGTTTTTAAATATAACGGTAGTCTTTGATGAATATATATTAAAATGTGAGGTTATGAATACAATAACCATGAAATTTAATAATTTTTTCATATTTTCGCAAATTCATGTGTGATTCTGACTTTAAATACAGAAATTTTTAAAATTTAAATTATTTAGTTAATTGTGAGTGTGTTATATATGAAAGTAAGATGTTCCGAGTGCGGTCAAAAGAACTCAAATAATAATTAAACTTTTTATTGTGAGCCAACGTTTCGGCCCACTCTACAGGTCTTCTACAGGGCTAAAAAGGTTACAAGCAACTAAAATAATATATGGCTAAAAATTATTTAAAATATGTGAACATTTCCATAAAAATTAACAGAAATAAATTGAAGAAAATGATGTACAGCAAAAAGTGTAAATAAGCATGAATTACAAAGAAAGTATTGGACTGTTGGGCAAACGGATAAAATAAAAAGTAGAAAAACGAGAAATATAATAATCCAATAAACACTAAAAGACGGGAAATATGGGAAATAAGGATAAAATAAAGGTCAAGAAAGAAAAAGGTACTATAATGTTTAGTTACTATTTCAGTTTATTTTAATGCACTCAGACCATCATCCTTTTGCAAATTATTATTTAACCATTGCAATGCTATAACACTATTATTTTATTTTACTATTACTTTATTATTACTGCATTGTATGTTATATTTTATATTTGTATAATTAGGAATAACTTTATGTGTAAGGCACTATGCCGCTAAGTTCAGGTACCTAGATAAAATTAGAATTTTATTTGTTCCGTTACTATAACCGTGATACAACCCTGTGTACTGAGGAGCTCTCCGGCATCCATCTAGCCTCATAAATTGGGTATCCTTAATTGGGTAAAAATCTGGCGGTAGTGGGTGATTTTGACCAAATCACTTCCTTGCTCAACCGTTGGTCTAGTATTTCTTACAAAGTTCTGTACAAGTTCCTTCATGGGTTGTAGTGGTACGGATTTTAATTTTTTTAAGTATTACTAACGTCAATATCATCATTATATATCATAAAGCATTACTATAGCTCTCTGGTGCATTTACGTTATTAAAGTTGACATTTTTTCAATCAGAATATCTTAATACAAATGTTTATTTGAAAACATACAGTTACATTGATTTTTGTTTATCACCATTTCTTTGTTACACTGAGGGCCCGTCCGATATCCGACCATGTACCATCTAGAAGCATTGCGGATTATTGGGAGCTACTAACAGAATATTTACAGAAAGTTCTGAACTAACATGGCAAAGCAGAGGTGGGTGGATAATTTTCACCTGAGCAGTTAGAACATAACAAGGGTTGTTGTTTGGACCTCCTGAAGAGCTCGAGTAAGCACAACTATTTGCTCTTGGCCTTAAAAGGGTTAACAATACCGTATAATCTGGCTTTGTACCACTATACAAGCTCTATACAACTTCTCTTAGACTTTTTAACACTATGAAGTTTTTTTTATTTTTCGCGAATCATCTAAATCCCTCGCTAAAATGGTTGAAGGAACAAGATCTTGATGTTCTGAAAAATAAACGAATTTTTAAATTTAACTTTATATTTGGTGAGTACGAACTTGGTCATCAAATACGTCGTAAGGTTACCCTAGACAATAACCTATAAAATAATTAGTTAGTTCATTCTATAAAATAAAAAAAAAAAAAGTAAATTCCAATTTAGATACACACACTTGGGGAATATCTCCTAAAATATGATAAGAACGTATATGACTTTTATTCTTTTTATTATTTAAAAATAACTTTGTTAATAAGTGAAAGAAAATAGTGTAAAATGAATTATAACTAAAAGTTTTAAAATTAAATGAAAAAGTGAAAAGATAGCTTAATTTTACCTTAAATTATTAGAACTGGGCAGATTAGCCTGCAAAAATTTTAATGGTCGGAGGTAAGGCCTAAATTTACAGTTATGATTGTCTTTGAGGATGGCCATGTTTGAGACATAACAAGATAAAAATTATTTTAATTAAACAATAAAACCAGTCAGAAAGAAGTGATAAGGTTATATATAAAATAAATTCATAATAATGAGTCTAATAAATTCCTTAAAGCACGAAAGTAGTAATTATTTGTAACACAGTATAGCCTAAGGGCTGGTAGTATATCTAGATAATATGGATAGCCAAATTAATTCGTAATATTATGGAATTGAGGATACTAAATAAAATTGATAAACCTCAATATGATAAACATTAGTGATTTCAAAAGATTGCTAATATAAATTCTTAATCGATATAGCATCTTTTTGTTTAAAAAAAAACAAAAAAAAACTGTGGAATAACACTAAACATCTGTTTAGCTATTTAAAGCGAAAGCACTTTAACTCACACTGTAATTATTTTTTTAACTTATGTTTTTCATCAAAGGAGGGAAAAGGATTTTCCTATAGTCGAATAGGAAAGTCGATTGTTCCTTACAGATTGAAACCGGTACTGACTCGAATGCTATGATTTTAAATTTATTATTTTATGTTTTGTTAAATATGTCACGTTCTTGCCAAATAAACGCACTAACTCCGACTTTAGGTGATTTCCTAAATCAGTCGCAGAGAGTTAATAACTAGAAAAAAGAGACTGCGATGATCTGAAACCAACGATAATTCTCTTTTTTTCGAATTACTGATCACTCCCTGGATAATTAGTTTGTAAATAGATCCCTCATCTTAAAAAGTGAAAACAGCACAGTGATAACTACTTGTGATCATGTAGGTTGGAGACAAGAACAAGGAACGATTTTTCAGAAAATTATCAGGCCTTCAGGACCCCATAAAGGATATTTGAACACAATCCAAGCCCTAGGTGCCTAGAACAAGAATGCTTTGCATATGTAAAATAAATAAGGGGGACCATAATGTTGCTGTGGTAGAGAATATAGGGACGGCCTGCAGTGGAATTGCAGGAACCCCCTCACAAAGACCTTGGTAAATTGGATATTTTTACAAGGCACTTTTTTATCTATGTAAAGCGGCTATGCAGTTATCTAGGGATGGTAGCATTTGATTTGCTTCCTATGTCCTCATATAGAATGCTATAGTTGCCTCTTGTCGATATAGCGGAAATGGTTATATAAGATCCAATTTCATTGATAGCAATGTGTTTGGAATCTGATTTATTTTATTTGTTTATTATGTTAGTCCAACTACAAATACGTCTCTTGTTGTATTTATTTAGTTCATAATACCTCTTTCATCTACTACAATAAGTCTGGAGGAAAATATTGTTATTTATTCAGTTTTTAGAAAATTATACACTTAAAGTGAATAACATTTACAATTTTTCTTTCCTTGGTATGGTTTTAACTCTTCTTCCTCTTTTTTTTTCATACATCATCACCAGAATGGGAAGTAGCTCTGAGATTATTCATTCTGATTTTAGTAGTTAAAATTTATTTATTCCCTTAACTTATTTATTTTAATTTATTTATTCATTGAAGTATTTCTTTTGACTGACTGTTTTTTTTTTCTTTTTTCCACTAAATTTATACATTTATTTTTTAAACTTTATGTGTTTCTTTGTATAAACTGATCTACTGTGATGACTATTATGTCTTTGGTTTGACTCCACATTGGTCAGATGATAAATTTGTTTAACGGATCGAACGTGGATAGCGGATCACTGGAAAGGGGAGGTATGAGAGAGTGAGATAGGGAGAATATAATTGCCAAGTTAATGAAATAAAGAAAGAAAAAAATTGATAAAGGAAGAAAAAAATAAAATAAAATATTTGTAGTATTTATATTCATTGACGAGTTAAAAATAATATATACGTATATTGTATATTATGTCTAATCATGGATTGATTGGTATGCTGTGTACTATAGGAAGCTAATTCAATTGGGCAGCATCGCTAAATAAAGCATTCCTCTCTTATACCGCTATCCAGAAAAACGTTTCAAATAATGTGAGTTAATTTCGATGGAACTCAGCTTAACCTAACTTAGATACAAAACCTAGGCTTAGTCAACTGAAATTTAATATTTAACTGCAAGTATATTTGAGCCCTCTAGTTTATCTTAAGGCTGTCAATTTTCATATCACAACAAGTTTTAATCTCGTAAGGTCAACAGCTATTTTTTTTTGCATATATTAAGAACGCCAGAGGTGTACATAGGAGTAAAAATTGAGTGGAGGAAAGGAGAGGAAAGAGATGCAAGGAAAGACCTAAGAGAATGAAGACAAGGATGCCTTCGAAAACAGGGATTTAGATTGGATGAATAGAAGAGAACTGGTCCAGAAAATGGATGGAGCGATCTGTTCTGGAGCGCACTCCTCGCCCAGTGCTGCGGCTGGGAAGAACCGCGTATCTCATGTGTATTGTTATCAAAATTTGATATTAATTGATTACTTTCTCAATTTTAGGCAACTTTTAAGTGTAATCAAGCGTACCCATACACAGAATTCACGATTACTTTTGTGATATATTGATGGATTTAATTGTCCATGAGTTAAAAAAGTACAATTCATCGTTTATTAGATTGAATAGTTTGCAGTAAAAATTCATGTTATTTCAAAAGCGTAAGAAATTCCTCTAATTTTATCTCAATATTTTTTGTTTTGAGTTTATTTGTATAATGTAAATCGTAAGCATGTTAAAATCGTTAATACCTTATTTGTATTTTAGCTGATTCCGGAACCGTCCTGTCTTCTATAACAAAAACTCATAATTATTTTATTGTTTTTGAAGGAGCGTTTATTTGAAAGAAAGGATTCGTAGCCGTCAAGTGAAAGAAAATTTAGAAGGAATTCTTTTTCATAAAGATAGATGATGCCCTATGTGACGAAAAAAATCAACTTTTTTGGAACCTTCCAACAGCATAAAATCATATAGACCTTTCTTCCCATCCTTTCAAATTTCTTTGAGAATATCCTTCTTAAAAGAATCCTAAACATAATAAAATCTTCCAATCTTCCGTCTTATCAGTTTGGATTTCACTACAACAGTCAGGATATTGCACTGGTTTTTGTCTTGGTATGGCACACTGGAATGCTCTTCAAGATCAAAGTCCAATCACCCCAGTCATTTAGCTCGCGCGCTGACGATTTGGACAATTATATGGATTGCTAAGTAGAAAATCGCAGCTTTCAGTTGATAACGAATTACTACTTTACAAAACAATAATAAAGCCTATTTGAACTTATGGACTAGAAATACGTTAGATGTTTGTCATACTCAAAATCAAATGCGTTCAATCCTTTCAGTTCAAAGGCCTTCGAACAATAGTCAATGCTACTAAGCAACAAACAATACCCTACATTATGACCTAAATATCCCATTTGTATTTGACCTTAATAGTCCAAATTCACCACGTTTCATGAGGAACTCACTCATGGTCCTAATCTCTTAGCCACTATCTAGCATTACTCATCTCTGCAATCTCCTACAAAAGTTGAAACGGCAGGGGCTCAGAGACCTATTATAAATAATTATATTGGAGCTCTGGCAATGGCCATATTCTTCACTCACGTCATGAGCGTCTGCGGCTAGCGCGCTCACTCATCCACCATTGACTTTTAATTCCGGGACGCGGTTGATAGAGTAGCGTCGGGATCTTCTGGAATTCTGCTCTTTCAGTGAAGGAACGAGCTCGGTTCGTAGTTCTCCAGGCTGAATGTAAATATTATAAATGACAGTAAGATATTATTTTACTTTAAGTTTAAATTTCTTTTCTATTTTTTTATCTCTTATTTTTTTATTTA